>NC_057795.1:542529524-542639129 GCF_018294505.1 Triticum aestivum
TTCCATGTTTTTGAGTTTTACAAAAAAGGAATACCAAACGGAGTCCAATTGACGTGCCAATTTTTGATGATTTTTTATGGACCAAAAGAAGCACCTGGACTAAAAGAGTTGGGCCAGAAGAGTCCCGGGCTGTCCACGAGGGTGGGGGGCGTGCCCACGCCCCCTGGGCATGGGCCCCTATCTCGTGGACGATCCGGATACCTCCCTGATGTGAAACCTACGCCAAAAAATCCTATAAATACTGAAACCTCCAGAAAATAACCTAGATTGGAAGTTCCGCCGCCGCAAGCCTCTGTAGCCACGAGAAATCAATCTAGGCCCTCTTTGGCACCCTGCCGGAGGGGGCCAACGGTCACCGGAGGCCATGGAGGAGGATCCCTGAGGGGCCATCATCGCCATGAAGGCCAAGGACCAGAGGGAGAACCTCTCCCCATCTAGGGGGGAGGCCATGGAGGAGGAAGCACAAGGGGGAGAACCTCTCCTCCTCTCTCTCGGTGGCGCCGGAGTGCCATCGGGAGGGGAATCATCGCCGCGGTGATCGTCTTCATCAACATCACCATCATCATCACCATCCTCATCTCTTTTACGCGGTCCACTCTCCCGCACCCCACTGTAATCCCTACTTGAACATGGTGCTTTATGCTACATATTATGATCCAATGATGTGTTGCCATCCTATGATGTTTTGAGTAGATATCTTTTGTCTTTGGGTTGATTGATGATCTAGATTGGTACGAGTTGTATGTTTTATTTTGGTGCTGTCCTATTGTGCCCTCCGTGTCGCGCAAGCGTGAGGGATTCCCGCTGTAGGGTGTTGCAATACGTTCATGATTCGCTTATAGTGGGTTGCTTGAGTGACAGAAGCATAAACCCGAGTAAGGGGGTTGTGGCGTATGGGATAAAGGGGACTTGATGCTTTAATGCTATGGTTGGGTTTTACCTTAATGATCTTTAGTAGTTGCGGATGCTTGCTAGAGTTCCAATCATAAGTGCATATGATCCAAGAAGAGAAAGTATGTTAGCTTATGCCTCTCCCTCATATGAAATTGCAATGACGACTACCGGTCTTGTTAACAATTGCCTAGGATAATTCCGCACACCGATCCATCATTATTCCACACTCGCTATTTATATTATTTAGTAATATATTCTAACTTTATGATAACAAGAACTACTTTTATATTTTAGCTCTCCGATATCATGCAAAGTTATCCTCTTCATACCCACAACGTAGTTTTATTTCTCGTATCTAGTTGGAAGCAAACGTTCGGTGTACGTAGAGTCGTATTAGTGGCAGATAGGACTTGAGAGAATATTGATCTTACCTTTAGCTCCTTGTGGGTTCGACACTCCATACTTATCACCTCCACCTTTGGAAATTGCTACGATGATTCCTTGCACTTGTGGATTATCAACCTGCTCGCGGCTATTGCCCTCAACGCCCACGTGCTCAAACTGGTCAACCGCCTCGTCCGTGAGTTCTTGTGGCACGACAGGAAGGATTCCGCTTCTGGACACTGCGCGGTTAACTGGCGCCGCGTCTGCATGCCGCTGCAGCTCGGCGGACTCGGCATCCGCAACCTGCGCCACACTGGGATCTCCCTCCGCACTCGCTGGCTCTGGCTTTAGGCCACGGACCAAACGTGCCCCTGGAGCCATCTTCCTCCCCCTGCCGACTCTGAGACGCATGCCATCTTCCGTGCTTCCACTCGATGGGAACTTGGCGATGGGCGCACTTGCAAATTCTGGACCGACCATTGGGTTCATGGCCAGTCCATCACCGAGATCGCGCCGGCTATCTTTGCTATGGTGCCCAAGCGACACCGCCAACGTTGCCTCATGGCCGACGGACTCCAGGACCGGGCTTGGGTTCAGGACATCGTTGGCGCCTTGGGGCCCCTGGCGACTGTTCAGTACATTGAGCTATGGAGGCGTTTACTCCCGATATCAACCTCCGGGCAACCCGACATTCTTCGGCGGCGATGGACAGCAAATGGCGCATACTCTGCAAAATAATGCTACGATGCGCTCTTCCTCGGCTCCACCTCATCCCCGCATGCCACGCTCACCTGGAAGACTTGGGCCCCTCTTAGCGTCAAGTTCTTCATTTGGCTGGCCTTGCAAGACCGGTGCTGGACGAACGAGAGACTCGCGCGCCACGGACTGCCACACAGCCGCGCCTGCGCATTCTGCGACCAGGCCACTGAATCTATGCAGCACCTTCTCTCGCATGGTGTGGCACGATGTATTCTCCAGGCTACGAATCACCAGCAGCATTCCTCTCGGCCACGAGCCCTTCTTCGACTGGTGGTAGGCATCCACGTCCTCTGCCCCAGCTTCTCTTCGTAAGGGCACGGCCTCCCTTGTGATCATCGTCACCTGGACCCTCTGGAAGCATAGAAATGCCTGCACCTTCGACGTCATCCGACCGTCAGTGACCGAGGCCTCTCGTGCCGTTCTGGCCGAAGCAGCAATGTGGGCCACTGCTGGCGCTAAAGGACTGCGCTCCTTTGTTTTTGAACCGCCTTGATCGAACCTTGTAACCGTAACTTTGCATAGGTCTGGCCACGAGTGTGTGGCTTGGCCAAGCGCATGTAAACTCCTCTCTCTATCAATGAAATGATACGCTCTATGCGTATTCGAGAAAAAAAAAATTCAAAAACCACATGCACACTTTGAAAAATGTCAGGAATTAACAAGTAATAATTTTTTTAAATAAAAATCACGAGTTTTAAAATTGTGCATGCATTCAAGAAATATTCACGATTTGTTTTTACAAATTTTCAAAAAATTATAAATGCTCATGACTTAAAAAATAAAAGTTCTAGAATAGTTTTAAAAACCGCTGATGGATCTTAAAAAAATGTTCAATAATTTGAAAAGAGAAAAAAAGGGAACATGGCAGAAAGAAGAAAGCGTCCAGGGATGGTTCGATTTCAATTCAGTGCCTCACTCGCGAATTGACTTACAACAAATTTTTCCAAGCAATTAATACATAGCTGGCTCTTTATTTTCAGGCAACATATCTCATGCATCCTGAGCGACTCAGTCGAGACGATGGTACAAAATAAGTGCAACAGGACAGTATCCCAAAAAAAAGTGCGACAGGGCAGGAGGTTCAGTAACCAACAGCTCCCGGCCGGTAGCAGAGCAGTCACTTGAGCGTGGCAAGGAATTCCTGCATGCTCCGGTGGCTGGAGCCGCCCGGGGCAACGGCCTTGGTCGCCTCCCGGCCGACCTCCTTAGCCCTCGCCGAGATCGCCTCGTCGCCCATCACCGCCTTCACCTTCTCCGCTATCTCCGCCGCGCGCACCAGCGAGCTCTCCCTGTCCCAGCTCCAGTGCTCCAGCCACAGCCCGAAGCCGGCGCTCCTGATCACCGTTGCTACCAGGCGCTGGTCGCCCAGCGTCATCGGCCACGCCAGCATCGGCACGCCGCACGCGGCCGACTCTGTCACCGAGTTCCACCCGCAGTGGCTCACGTACAGCCCCACGGCCGGGTGCCTCAGAACCGCCTCCTGGTCCACCCACTCCTTGATCACCAGGCCGCGCCCATGCACGCGCCCCAGGAACCCGTCGTCCAGCACGTTGTTGAGCTCCGCCGTGTCCTCACGGTCCACCACCGTCGTCTTCACCACCCACAGGAACCGGCAGCCGCTCGCCTCCAGCCCGGCGCCGATCTCGCGGATCTGATCCAGCGCGGCCGCGTTGCGGTTGCCGAAGGCCACGTACACAACCGAGCGCGCCGGCTGCTCGTCGAGCCAGGCGCCATGTACCGCCCCCTTCTCTGTGCTCGTCGACTTAAGTGGGCCGACTGCGAACACCGGAGGGAACCCGGGAACGACCTTGCCGTCGCGCAGGGCGGCGAGTGCCTCCGGCTCCAAGGCGTCAAACGTGTTGAGGAGAATGCCGTCTGCCTCGGCGATCTCGCGGCCGTTGGCAATGAACTGCTTGGTAAAGAGGCTGTCGGGGTTGCGCAGCACGTTCGGGGGGTAATCGACCGGGATGCGTCCAATGCCGGGGATGTCGACGTCGCCGGCGAGGTGGTCGGCGTTGGCGCCGTCGAGATGGGTGGGGAAGTAGGCGAGGAAGGACAGCATGGTCGCGCAGGAGCTGAAGAGGATGTGGCACGGGAGCTGCAGCTCCTTCTTGGCTATGGGGATGACCTGGGAAGCCAGACTGACGTCGGTGACGACGGCCGAGGCGCGTGGCGTGGCGCCGGCGATGAGCGGGCCGAGGAGATGGGCGGAGCGGCGCAGGGACTCCCACCGCAGGACGAAGGGGTCCGTGCCGGCGAGGGTGGCGTCGTCGAGCGGCAGGAGGTTGAAGTCGATGCGCCGGATGGCGGGGAAGGCGGCGAAGAGGGCGGCGAAGTGCTCGGCCTCGGCCTGCGAGACCATCGGCAGCGCGGTCACGACGGAGATGTCGACGTTGCCTTGGCTCGCGAGGGCGGCGATGAAGCGGGAGAAGGGGAGCAGGTGGCCCATGCCGGCGCTCGGGATGAAGACGAGATGCGGTGCGTCTCCGCCCTGGTCGCCGGAGCTCGGCTTCGCCACGAGAGCCATTGACGAGGTAGCTTGGTCCGTGAGTGCGAGAGTGACGAGTTAGCCTGGTTTGTGAGTGCGAGAGGCCAAGGCAATTATCGGTTCGTTTTAATGGCAGATCCATGGTAGCTCTGCAGCCGTGCTGCGTGTCCTTGTTGTCGGGTAGCAAGTCTCTGTCCTGTGTACATTTGTTTGAGTGATAACACTTGGTAGCTGAGCCATGTGGCTATTTATGCTCCTCCGTGGCCTTTATCAGCCGACTAATCTGCGTGGCCTTTTCGCGTGAACACTGCACATTCATTTTACGCCGAGCCCTCGCATCAAATTTGACTCATAGGGCGCCTCGACCTAAACCTCAGTGCCAAAGTACCATCGGCGTGTCTGGTTGCCGTTTGCTACGGTGCCTGCATCGCATATACTTCTCAACCCAGTCTTGTTAAGCAAAAACATGTCCTAATATGCAATCTGCAAGTTGTTTGATTGCATGCATCTAGTGTCCCTGCATTAGGTAATACACAAGTGCAATTTGTTTGGTTGGCTGCATTGGCCCTAGCGGCACATGAACACGGCGTTTGGTTGCATACGGCGTATATGTTGTGCTTACCTTGTACCCTAGTTAGTGAGCTTACCCACAATGATCACATCTAGCACACCAACACCACAATGGCGATGAACTGGGCGAAGATGATGAAGTTCTTCAGTTTCAGCCCAAACCGACGATCCACCTTAGCACCTTCCACTTTGACACCTCCAACCTTGTCACTGTCAACACTTCTGTCTTCATGCTTTCGCACCCAGGCGTAGTAAGCTTGTTCTGCTGCCTGCCTAGTCTATAGTTGCTGTTGCTATACGATGCCATTGTGCATTGGCTTCTTCTCATGAACTATAAACCCCTGGAGCCTCACCGATGAACATGGCGTAGCCCTAGCAATTCACAAGAGCAAGAGTTGAAGCAGCAAATCAATGGAGCACACAAGTAGCAAGCAAAGTAGCACACAAATAACAATGGAGCAAAAGAGAAGTAAAACATGCATGATCATACGGCATAGCAAGTTCAACCTAGCACTACCTTGATGTTAACCTATCACCACATCCAAAAGAGGGTGTCGTCCTACCACCGCAAGTTCACCACACTACAAAAAAGGACACATCCGTGACATTTTAGGCCGAACGAATTTTTTTCCTGTCATACTTATGACACTTCTCTGATGATAATTGTGACAAAACCCGGTATCATCATAGATGTGGTGGGCTCCTACTTCTATGACAAAAAATCATGGCAGAAAATGGGCTTTTCGTCCTGGGCGGGCCGGAGACGCAGCTGCATGACATTCTTTGGGCCGTCCATGACGGAAAAAACCGTGGTAGAAGCGAGGGCGAGGAAAATTTCGGCGAGTTCTTGGTTACGGTGGGTGGTCGGGGGCCGAGCGATGCGCGTTTCTCTCGTACACGTACGTGCGTGTGTGCGAGGCGTTGGGCTCTAACTAAACCCGAGCGAGGCGTCGCCTAACTGAACCCGAGCGATTGCACTGCATGCTACGCGTTACTGAACCCGAGTGATCGAGCGATTCCTTCTCTACTGCTGCTAACTGAAGCCGATCGATGCTGCCTCTGGATGAAGAGTGAGCGTTGCGGGGGGGGGGGGGGGTGGTTGGATGAACAGTGGGCGGTGAGAGTGGATGAATAGGACCCGTGGCGTTGCCTCTGGATGAACAGGACCCCGATCAATCGAGCCGGTTGGGGATGGATGAACAGGACCCCGTGGAGGGCTGGATGAACAGGGCGACCCCGTGGAGGGCTGGATGAACAGTAGACGGTGGAGGGGGGGATGAACAGTAGCCCGTGGAGGGGTGTTGAACAGGAGCCCGTGGAGAGAGGTGGTTGAACAGTAGCCAGTGGAGTAGCGCGCGATGGAGGCTGGATGAACAGGAGCCCATGGATGAACAGGAGCCCATGGATGAACAGTCGCAGGTGGAGGCTGGAGGAGGTCGATGGTGGATGAACGGTAGCCCATGGAGGCTGGAGGAGGTCGACGGTGGAGATGAACAATATTCCATGGAGTCCTGTTTTGCGGTACGCCACACCCCTCCCGATGAACAGGACCCCCGTTTCGACCGTAGCGCTCCAACACAAGTCCGTTTTGTCCGTTTTGCGGTATGCCACACCCCTCCCTATCAACAGGACCCCTGTTTCGACCGTAGGAGGTCCGTTTCCTCCGTTTTGCAGTACGCCTGACCCCTCCCGATGAATAGGATCCCGTTCCGAACGTGGCCGGTCGAACACAAGGCCGTTTCCTCCGTTCTGCGGTACGCCAGGCCTCTTTTCCATCGTGTGTTCCGTTCAAGCCCTCCCGATGAACACGACGACGCATTCCGTTCCAACCCAGCTGGTTGGCTCCCCATGAACACGACGACGACGCTGTTTCTCCGTTCCAACCCATCCATGTACACGAGTCCTGGTCGTACGTATATATGCGCGAGTAGGCGTTCGAGACCCCGCTCGTATGTACGTATGTGGCCGTATTTTATTTCTTGCACCCTGGCCGCTGTACGTACGTGTACATACTACGTGCACGCCTCTACTATGACACGTGCGCGCCTCTACATTGACCAGTATATATGTACATACACGTTCGCGACCAGAATGACAACGCTACGTACGCTTCGACCAGGTGGGTCCCGACTGTCAAGCATTTCCTTGCGTGCAAAGATATAGCTGGTGGGTCCCAGCAGTCAAGGGGACGAATCGTTTTTTTCGGACGCACTTCCTTGCATGCGAAGATGTAGCTGGTGAGTCCCAGCAGTCAGGGGGAAAAGGTTTTTTTCGCGAAATAAGGTGGCCCATCCGATGGGTCCCTGCTGTCAGGTGGAGGAATAATTATTTTGCGCGTATAATAAGGAGGCACTTCCTTGCGGCCGCCGTGGACCCAGCTGTCAGCCTCTCCGCGTACAGTACTCTTCCGATGGAAGTCGGTCGTTGACCATGTTGACCACACCGCGCCGAGAGCACCAGGGCGGTGGACGACGGAGAGGCCTAGGAAGGAGACGACGCGGAGCCGGGGAAGACGCAGAAGTGGAAGCCCGCATGGAGAGGAGTACGAGGGTTCACTGGTTCGGCTGCCGTCGCCGTAGAATAACAGAGGGTGTGGGTGAGTAGAGGGATGGCCTGGCCAGCGGTGGGAGTAGTACAGGCCGGTGAGGCCTTCGTGGCATCACATCCGGCAACGGGAGGCAGGAGCACGCGGCACGACCGGCGCTGCTTTGGACGGCTGGAGCAAGAAGACCAGAAGTTGAAGAAGCACTACGGCTGTTGGATGGGCATCATACGGTCACTGTAGGTAGAATCGTTTATATTGACTAAGTTGACAAAGCCCTTGGTACGCGTCGACTTAGTAGGCCCACAACTCGGATTTGGCAGAAAATATATAGCCCATTTGCGATTTGTAACAATGTACATCCCATTCTTTAATTCTAATGGAATTTACTACAGCCCATTTACAGTTTGTTAAAAGTACAGCCCAACTTCTAGCTAGGACAACGATTAATAATTTTAAACAACCGCTCAAAACAGAATTCAAAAAAATTCCCACATTTTGATGGGATCCGAAATATATTTATCCAAAATTTCTAGTCAGGTTAAATATAATTTGAAAATAAAGTTGTATTACGTTAAAATCCAACAAAATATTACGCGCACAAAAAGTAATGAAATTAAAATTTTCAAATTCCAAAAATAATATAGTTTTTAAACTAATTACACGTTTGATGCATAGTTACTGCACAATTATTATTAATTACATCCCATTTATTATTTCTTAAAGTTCATTTTCTTGTTAAGCCTAATGCATACCTCCTAGGAAAGTTTGCAGCCCAGCGGGGCGGAGAATATAACAAGTTGACCCGGATATTGTGTACAACTGTCGACCCAGTTGCATTGCTGATGTTGAAAAAAAAAGCCCTTGTAGTACAGTACAACCTAACATGGCTACTTAGCCCACATTCAGTGACGCCGGAAAGGCCCAAACAAGACTTCTGTACAACTTTTTGAAGTCAATGAGCTCAATTAATAACTTAAAAAATTTAGATTACAGTGGAACCTAATTAAAAGCTGTCACGAGCAAATAAATAATTCAACGGGTTCCACTTGTGCGTGTGTGTGTGTGTGTGTGAGAGAGAGAGAGATAGAGAGAGAGACCCATCGGTCGATGCTCATAAATATATCTTTCAGCCATATGCATTGCTGATGCTCAGTAAAAACTTATATAGTTGACACAATCATATAGAACATCATAGCACACTGAACTTGCATATAAAAATTTCACACAGGCGGCACAATCAGGATGGAAGCAGTGGATCTCCACGGGTAGGGCTATGTTGAAACCAACGAAGTCGTACATAACGGTTCATCGTCTTTATCAATGATGGGGAAATATCTTGAATGTTGTGCAAAGAAAATAGACAGACAACACAATAAGTTCTGCTAGCACATTAAGTCGACATACATCCCTTTCTAAAAAAAGTTCAGGTACAAAATTAGAACAGGTCACAATCAAATGTACTGGCATATCAGTGCTTCACAACCATAGCTCGGATTTAATTAGTATCTGACAAGATTCAGTTGTTACCTCAAATTAGAGCACATCCAGGCAGCCAGCCCTGCCTCTTCTTCCAAAGAAGCAGTGGCCTCCTCCGCGCGATGGAGTAGGCCCTGTGCCATCCATCGTTCCCAGCAACATGGGGAAAGTCCGACGTTGACTCCTGTAATGGATGTCGTCGACGGACCCTGGCACCAGCGGCGGCGGCAGGACTTTGATTGATGGATTGACCACTTCTTCGACTTGCACGAACACTCGATACAGGTACATCCCTAACGTGGTCCACAGCGGCCTTGGTGGCGATGAATAGTACAACCCCGGTTCCTGCACCGGTATCTCAAAACCAATCACCTTCGGTATGGTGGACAGCTTCTTCATCCATGCCATAACCGTCAGAGCCCAGCTGTCTGGAGGAACAAACATACTTACGAGCTCACCTCCAAGGTCGTTGATAAGCTCATTCATGGACTCGCTGTTCCAAGCACGCCGAGGCATGCCGTGGAAGGTAAGCTTTGTTAAAAACTCAAGCTCATAGGGCACTAAGCCCCATCCTGGGTGCCACCGATCAAAGCTCATGAGTGCGCCATCGCAGAACAAACGCCGGGAAGATTTGAACACATGACTGTAGTCGAAAGTTGTCTGAAACCTGACGAAGAAATCAGCCGATGGCGGACAGACTTCGATGAGCAAGTTACTTATTTGGATGCCGTGCGCAATGCCAAGAGCTTTGACAAGGTCGTCCGGCGAGACGGGAGGCCGGTCGCCATTGATGGTTACCATCAGCACTTTGCCGGCAAACTGGTCATCAAGCGCCGCCATGCCACTGTTGAGCGACAGCACGCAGCGACCGAAGGCAGGACGGTCCTCAGGATCTCTGGCTCGGAGATCCGCGTTGACCGGCGACATGATAGTGTGCTTGAGTACAGGGAGTACAGGAGGGGGATTTGGGGGAACTAGAGTAGGAATCGAGATTCCATAGGTGGGGGAGGGGCGGGAGATTGGGGATGAAAAGGTGGCATGAATTTCGAGCACGCGCCAATATGCTCTCGGCGCGCAAGCGCACGAAAACACCGGTGGCGCCCACATGTCGGCCTATGAGTCCTTATTCTTTCTTTTTTGGAGAGCCCGGCCTTTTTTTGAGGATCTTTTGAGAGCCTGGCCTGAGAGTCATAATTGACCTGTTTGGCATTGCGTTACTTCTCGACCCATATATTCAACGACACCTCACTGGCCCAAACAAGTGTACATCATCGAAAAGACACTGAGCTCAAATTATATAACTTGAAAAAAGGAGATATACTCTGAATAGTGGATAATGGTGATGCCCTTATTTAGCCCACCAGTAGTTCGAGACAATAAACAGTTCGAAACAACGATATATACAACATTCAAACACTGACTAGTGACTACTACTGACATAAACATCAAGACATGACAGTTCATAAGAAGTCTTGCTACACCACCAAAACGCACCCATCTGCAGCGCTCAGACTCTCGTGATCCAGACGAGAATGACATTCTAAACAGAGGCAACTATTACATAGTAAGAGTGACATAGACGAGGATGACCAAATGACAAGGAATATGCATAACAAAAGAAAGAACTACCCATCCAGAACCAGCAGCAAAGACAACAAAGTCATTCGCAGAGATGATCCAACACCATCATAATTTGCAGCCCCACTTCAGCAACCAGTGATCCAGAGACACTAGTACTCCGCCCTTTCAATGCAACAGCCCAATTACCTATCAACCTAAAGGCTTGAACCACATCACTTTCTGTCGTAATTGAGACATCCAAGGATCAAAGTTAATCCGGATGGCTTTGTCATTCTCACCTTCTTTTGGCTGCAGGCTATATCGTTGACAATCAGGGGAGTTTGCTCCCAAACTCCTAGGGCTCGCCGTGTAGACACAGTTTTCCATAGCAAATAGAGCCTCTCTGCAATCAAGGTCCTTGCCAACGGTGTTCTCCTGGTTAATCGGATAACTGAGTCCGAGAAACAGAGAGTGTGAACCAAGGCTGTTTACCCGCCTCCAACTAAAAAATCCTGAAGGCCCTAACAAGCTGGTATCCTGCTCATAGACGCAACAGCCATTGTTCGGATACTCACGTATTTCACGGTGCTTGTATACAGTGAGGTTTTTGGAATATAACTTTTCTAGCTCATGTGTCCGAATGATCATTAGTCTTTTGCCGTTGTCTGATCGAGCGAGGAACCAGTTGTGCTTCCCTGTTTTTGGGAAAGGTGGTGTGATTACAAAGGGCGGTAACTGTAGGGACACTGCATCATATCAGAAAGGACATGCATTTTTAATGTAAGATCAGCGTTGTTCAGAGTATGAGTAGGATAATGCAAGAAACAACATTGATATGTCCCTGTTGGAACTGGGAGGAAAATACAGGGAAATGTATACTGGGTTCGAAAATATAGAAGTGCCATGCATGGTTATACTCATGTTATCTCGCAATCGATTCATCACAGGAAACTACCATGTCATGCATGTTATGTAATCATGTTCTGTCCTCACAAACAAATTCTTCAAGGTAACTAACATACCATGCATTGTTATATACTCATGTTCCGTGGGCAAATTTTTTGTGAGGATATTATTCTAGCCATTGATTGCTGAAGGGTGAATATAAGTATGTACACATGGACATGGTAAGCATTGCAGGATTTCACAACTTCCAAATATAGAGTTCTCCATATGCACATTTCCTTCCCTAATGTATGGTTAGATGAAACCAACAGTGTGGTGCATGTTTCTATATCATGAAAATGAGGAAACTAACATGGCCATTGATACACTCATATTTAGTAGTAGTATATAGATTACTGTAAAATAAGGATAATATCCATATATTCCTAACCGTTTGATTATTCAGGGGGTACAAATTGGCTGTAATGACATGGTCACAATCGCATGAATAACTCATTCCAAATATAGCTAATTTACGGCATCTCTAATACATTGCCATAGTTCTACTCAAATTCTACTCAAACAGGGATATGCCAATCATCACAAAAAGTTCAAACAGTGTCATGACGTCATCATTAACATGAGACGGAAACAACTTACACGCACCGTCCCAGCAATACGTGGTGCCATCTGCTTTGTCGATCGCGTAGATGATGCCATTGTGTTCAATAGCATCACAGAAGTGTGTATCATCTTTGACAATGATCCACTGCGAGCTGAGTTGTCTCCAGCTAAAGAAGGCACCGGCGTAAAGATAGGCGAGTCTGCGGTCGAACAAGGCAATTAGCTTGAAGTCTGCATAATTCGCATGTCGTGTGGGCACTTGGCAGATTATAACCTTCTACAAAACAAGGTCCGTCCAACTGACGTGGTAATCTAGATGACTTGGACCGCGATGGTAAAACTCTATATAATCCAACGGAGGAAGGATAATCTCATGGGAGGTCTGGAAGTTCACAAGCACCAACTTTTTACTGTCTTCTCTGAAGGCAGCCATCCAGTGGGAGTTCATGCTGACCCAGTACATACCTGCCAAGAAGTTTCGGGCGATGGTGATCGGATCGAAGTCGAGGAAAATGATGTATGGCGACTGAGGGAGTCCTGGATTAGGCGGTGTCCGGATAGCCAGACTATGACCTTTGGCCGGACTCCCGGACTATGAAGATACAAGATTGAAGACTTCGTCCCGTGTCCGGATGGGACTTTCCTTGGCGTGGAAGGCAAGCTTGGCGATACGATATGTAGATCTCCTCCCATTGTAACCGACTCTGTGTAACCCTAGCCCTCTCCGGTGTCTATATAAACCGAAGAGTTTTAGTCCATAGGACGAACAACAATCATACCATAGGCTAGCTTCTAGGGTTTAGCCTCTCTGATCTCGTGGTAGATAAACTCTTGTACTACCCATATCATCAATATTAATCAAGCAGGATTAGGGTTTTACCTCCATCGAGAGGGCCTGAACCTGGGTAAAAACATCGTGTCCCTTGTCTCCTGTTACCATCCGCCTAGACGCACAGTTCGGGACCCCCTACCCGAGATCCGCCGGTTTTGACACCGACATTGGTGCTTTCATTAAGAGTTCCACTGTGTCGTCACCATCAGGAAGGATGCCACGTCCCGTCTTTAAAGACGGCACTATTGCTAAAGGAGCTTTGGCTATCGGCCAAACTCTCCGGCTAGGCAGTTTTCTTATGACTGCCTGTTCGGCCGCCGCGCCTATGATGACTTCTCGAGTCATCAAAAGCAATCACCACGTCGACTCGGAACTCGCCGAGCAGTTAGATCCGATGGAGCTCTCTTCCTTAAACGAGCTTTTGGATCGCATCGCCGCCCTGGGAGTCGCTACAGACTATGATTAGATTGGGCTTAAACTCGATCCAAGGGAAATTGACTCTCCCCAGGTCACCCACCACGTCGTAGTGGTGGAGGAACAATGCGGCGAATCTATACCCATCTTAAGGACCAAATATGTCCGGATTTCCGATCCCCCCAAGTCAGATATCCGTGGAGGGGAGGACGTCACTCAAGCCCTGAATCTAAAGTCAGACAGGGGGCCAGATTCATTGGACACCATCCAAGAACCCAAGCTTCCGAATTCGGAAACTCCTTGGCCCCTGAGCCTCAGATTGGGCGAGGTTCTGGATTTAACTCCACCCGCCCACCCTAACATAAGGGATCTATCCCAAGTTCGGCAAGAGCCCACGGAAACAGTACATCATTACTGGGCCAGATTCCTCCTGGTTATGAATAGGATAGAGGACTGCCGCGAGGAGGATGCAATTTCATCCTTCTGCAATAATTGCACGGACATCGGAATCCTCAACGCCATAAGTCGCTGTGATATTACACGCTTCACTGACTTGGCATCCATGGTACGAAAATACTGTGCGATGGAAAGCGTCCGGAAAACCGAAATAAAATTGTGGGACGATCCGACCCTGAATACAACCCCAGTCCGAAATAAAAGGGCGCATTATCGCCATGCACAGGGGTTAATCACCAAAAAACAAAAACCTTCTATAGGGTATGGAACCGTACTGGAGGGATGGCTCAATGGACCCTGTAAAATTCATAGTACAGAGGGCGTCACACCAACTCATAGCCTTAGAGCATGTTGGATACTCCGGCAGGTGGCCAGAAGTGGCGAGGAGCTTCTAACTCCAGAATCCGCAGAGCACCACCCCACGAATACCAGTACGGTATCAACAGTCTTCGAGACTTCCGCATCACACAATAGGTGGAAAAGAACACTCCGCAGCCTTACCGAAGTCTACCAGGTAGCAACAATAAACCCATGGAGTGACACGGCTATTACCTTTAATGCTAGTGACGAACCTAAATTCCGAACAGCCGAGCACCAGCCGCAATGGTCCTCAGTCCGATAGTGGACGACTTTCGACTTACCAAGGTACTCATGGACGGCGGCAGCGGATTGAACCTCATTTATGAGGAAACCCTTCGAAAAATGGAAATAGACTGGAGCCGCATTGAGCGAAGCAACACAACCTTTAGAGGAATAATCCCCAGTCGGGAAGTGTGCTGTACAGGAAAAATCACACTGGATGTGGTATTCGGCACACTGGATAATTACAGGTCCGAGGAGGTCACATTTCATGTGGCCCCGTTCAGCAGCGGATACCACGCTCTGTTAGGGCGAGAGGCATTCACAATTTTCAAGCTATACCCCATTACGGGTACATGAAGCTCAAAATGCCCGGACCCAACAGAATCATCACTCTTGTTAGTGACCCAGACATAGCACTCTGCATCGAAAACAAGACAGCCGCACTGGCCCTTGAGGCATTATCCGAAGCCCTAGCGGCCGAGGAACTAACTGCGCTGCGCTCCACGGTGGACAGGGACGATGTGATACTCGACAAAAGATCCAAGTCCACCTCTTTTAAACCGGCAGACGAAATAGTCAAATTCCAAGTCCATCCAACGGACCCTACAAAAACGGCCTCCATCGGGGCACAATTAAACCCTGGTGTAGACGCCGCACTACGAGAATTCCTACGCGAAAATTGGGACATCTTTGCCTGGCACCCTTCAGACATGCCAGGAATCCCACGCAGGCTGGCCGAGCACAGCCTAAACATCCTAAAAGGATTCAAGCCTATTAAGCAGGCTCTTCGGCGTTTCTCTGAACCTAAGAGACAAGCCATGGGAGAGGAGCTAGCCAAACTACTGGAAGCCGGATTCATCAGAGATATAAAACATCCGGACTGGCTAGCAAACCTGGTGATGGTACCAAAGAAGGACAAATCATGGCGCCTATGCGTCGATTTCAAGGACCTCAACAAGGCTTGCCCAAAGGATCCCTTCCCCCTCCCCCGCATTGATCAAATCATCGACGCTACCGCAGGACACAATTCATTGTGTTTCCTCGACGCATACTCTGGCTACCATCAAATTAAGATGGCAGAGCCAGACCAAGCCGCAACGGCATTTATCACCCCATACGGCCCATTCTGCTTCAACACAATGCCCTTCAGGCTCAAAAACGCCGGCGCAACATATCAGCGCATGATTCAGACATGTCTGGCCAACCAGATCGGCAAAACAGTTGAAGCATATGTGGATGACGTGGTCGTCAAAACCAAGCATGTCGACACTCTAATAGACGACTTGAGGCTCACGTTCGATAACCTCCGAACATATGACATCAAGCTTAACCCGGAAAAATGCGTTTTCAGCGTACTAGCCGGAAAGCTCTTGGGCTTCATTGTATCCGGTAGAGGAATTGAAGCAAACCCAGCCAAGATCCGAGCTCTATCACAATTGGATATTCCAAAGGACCTCAAACAAATACAAAAATTGACTGGATGTGTGGCGGCTCTAAGCCGCTTCATCTCCCGCTTGGGAGAAAAGGCATTACCCCTTTATCGCCTCCTCCGGTGCACCCAACACTTCGAGTGGACGGATGCTGCCATGGCCGGACTCGAAGAAATAAAAGCCATATTGGCAACAAACCCGGTCCTGGCCGCGCCTAACATCGGCGAACCAATGCTATTATACATTGCGGCAACTCATCAAGTTGTAAGCGCAGTGCTCGTCGTCGAACGAGAAACGGACGGACACAAATTCCCCCTTCAAAAACCACCCTACTACGTGTCCACCGTCCTCACTCCATGCAAGTCACGGTACCCGCATTACCAAAAGATAGCGTATGCAGTATTCATGACGTCCCGGAAGCTACGACACTACTTTCAAGAGTGTTTAATAACAGTAGCCTCCGAAGTGCCCCTTAATGATATTATAAACAACCGCGCCGCGACAGGCCGGATTGCCAAATGGGCCATTGAGCTCCTCCCGTTCAACATAACCTATAAGCCACGACGAGCTATCAAGTCGCAAGTTTTGGCCGACTTTGTCGCTGAATGGACTGAGGCCGAACTCCCTAAAGAGTACGACACATATTCCAACTGGATCATGCACTTCGACGGCTCCAAAATGCTCGCGGGCCTGGGGGCTGGTATCGTTCTAACGTCCCCAACAGGAGATACAGTTCAATATGTACTCCAGATAATGTATACGGACTCTAACAATGCAGCCGAATACGAGGCCCTTCTACATGGTCTCCGGATGGCAGTCTCCATGGGCATTCAACGCCTAGAGGTGCGTGGGGATTCGAACCTCGCGATATCCCAAATAAATGGAGACTTTGATGCCAAGGATCCGAAAATGGCAGCTTATCGCAATGCCATCCTAAAAATGTCAGCTCGGTTCAAGGGGCTCGAATTTCACTTATAGCTCCGGAAAATAATCAGGCAACAGACGTCTTGGCACGCATTGGCGAAAAGCGCGATGCAGTCCCCCAACATTTTCTTGGAGAGGCTATTCAAGCGATCCGTCCAATGGGAAGGGGAGTCCAGAAATAACAACCCGGACTCAGCCGCACCACCTGACACCGAACATTCTGACACAACGGGAGGCTCTGCCAACGAAGTAACACCCTCAGCCCACGTAATAATGGCAGTCATTGCCCCGTGGACAGAACCATTCTTCGCCTACCTAACTAGGCAAGAACTCCCCGAGGACCAAAATGAGGCACGCTGCATAGTGCGGCGATCTAAAGCGTACAAAGTCCATGAAGGAGAGCTTTATAGGAAAAGCACCACCGGAGTCCTTCAAAGGTGTATCTCCGAAGAGGAAGGGCGGAACCTTCTGGCTGAAATTCATGCTGGACTAGGCAGGCACCACGCCGCAGGCTGGGCCCTCATAAGCAAGGCCTTCCGTACTGGATTTTATTGGCCTACGGCCCGGGCAGATGCTCAGGACTTAGTCCAATGATGCGTCGACTGCCAATTATTCGCTAACCAAAGCCATATGCCACCCACCGCCCTCCGAACTATACCCATCACCTGGCCCTTTGCGGTCTGGGGGCTTGACATGGTTGGACCCCTTAAAGGGGGAACCCACAAGCAAAAATACTTATTGGTCATGGTTGACAAATTCACCAAATGGATAGAGGCCAAGCCTATCAAGACGGCCGAATCCGGACCAGTAATAGACTTCATATCAGGGGTCGTACACCGTTACGGCGTCCCCCACAACATCATCACTGATAACGGCACGAACTTTACGGCCGACGAGGTAAAACTCTAGTGCAAAAACATGGGCATGAAGCTCGACTACGCTTCAGTCTATCACCCACAAACTAACGGTCAAGTCGAGCGGGCAAATGGTCTAATCATGAGCGGCATCAAACCCAGACTAGTGCAGTCCCTCAAGGAATCTAACACGCACTGGGTAGAGGAGCTCGACTCCGTACTCTGGGGGCTGCGGACCACGCTGAACCGCACTACCGGATTCACACCATTTTTTATGGTATACGGTGCAGAGGCAGTTCTGCCCTGCGACATAATTCATGACTCACCTCGCGTGCGCATGTACAAAGAAAGAGTAGCCGAACTCGACCGGCAGGACAGTTTGGACGCATTCGAGGAGGAGCGCGACGTGGCAAAAGCTCGTTCCGCATTCTATCAATACCAGGCTCGAAGATATCAAAGCAGAGAAGTATGGGCCAAAACTTACAATGTTGGCGAATTAGTTCTACGCCTGCCGGACAAGAAAAAGGACAAACTCAAGCCCAAATGGGAAGGTCCCTTCATAATCGACCAAGTCCTAACTGGTGGAGCGTACCGTCTGCGAAATGCATCGGATAACTGACTCGAGCCGAACCCATGGAACGCCGCGCGCCTACGAAGATTCTACGCCTAGCGCCAGACTCTGTGTTCGTCTCCTTCCTCTATCTATTTTTTACACATTAGCTGTCTTATATTTCTCTCCTTCTCCCTCCTTTTCTCTTACAGCCTTTTAAGGGCTCATTCGCTCCTCGTTCGCATACAATTGATGCGCTATCCGCGCTCATTATACCTGGGGGCTTCTTCAACAGAAGCTTATTTATATGGGCCTCATGCCCAAGACGCGCGTCACACTTCCGCATGTACCTTTTATTCACCATTATATGCATCGGTATGACTTAAGTTTTGGCCAAGCTGGGTTGCCTGGCTCCTGTGCTTACCCCTACGTTCCCGATTGTTCGGCTAGGTGGTAAAGGGAGCACCTCTGCGATTGTTACTGCCGGGTCAGCCGGATGTGTACCTCAGACTGGGTGAAGCCGAAAGCTAGCGTTCTTAAGGGAATATTCGGCCGGTGAACTAAAAGATGTTTTTTACCTTGATTATTTATCCGCCCCCGGATGCTTTTCTGCTTTTTTCGTAGTTCGGACATGCACTTTAGGGCATGCCTCCCAGGGAAAGGAACCCCTAATGGAACTATTCTCCCTGGAAGATGTTTCTTACTAACCATGTAATATAACATAACTAGTTGGGCACTTGTCTGCTAAAGCACTAATGACCTCTACGCCTGGTCTCCACGCATGCCCCGGTTCTTACATAACCGAGAGGGTATTCGGACACACTCCGGACCATCGGGTCCTGAGGTTGAAGCAAAAAGGTCCGCTATGACAAACGATCTACAATCCGGCTAGAAGGCATTTTACATGTCATTTTAAATTACATAGTCAATTTGACTGGGTATATTCCTCTTCAATACCATCCAATAGGCTGTCTAGTTTGCAGTCCTGTTGGGAATATTTTGCGGCCAACTCTACATGGCCGTACACTAAACTGACAGGGATCTCCTTCCCATCGGGCCCCACAGGTCCGACCTCGGCCATGTGGTTTGGGTTAGCTTTCGTGTACCGCGTCTTCACCATGGCCCAGGCTTCCCGGGCGCCTTGACGGCATGCCGATATCTTCCATAATCGGAAGCGCCGCCGCGCTCCCTTCAGCTTCTCTGCAAGCTCTCCAAGGCCTTCGGGCACGGAGACGGATGGCCACAAGGCCTGGACGACGCCTTGCATCACCTGCCGAACTCGTTCGTGCAGTTGTGAGAACTCGGGAAGAGGGTCACCCGTAGAACCAGGCATTTCCTCCGCAGGTTGACCTGTCAGCATACCTACAGACATAATGCTGTCAATTCGACTTCCTCGCTGAACTCTTCTTTTCATAAGTTCGTTCAAGCACTTACTAAAAATGTCGCGTCGAAGCCGCCGATTCTCCTTCACGGAGTCCGACAGCTGAGCACGAACATTCTTTAGTTCCTCGCCCAGCTGGGTGTTGGCATCTTGAAGCTTGTTCTTCTCTTGCCTCACCCTTGTAAGCATGCTCTCGCCGGCCTTTAACTGGCATAAGAGTTGCTGCTTGTCCGGACCCACTCCGGCGCCATCTGCACTGCTATTGTCAGAATTGCACACATGCCGCACTTCACAACATCCTTATCTTTCGAAGCGTATATTACCAGAGGGGGTCTCTTTGGCCTTCCCTGTTGCGGCTAGTGCGGCCTCAAGTTGGGCTTTGCACTCTTCCAGCTCCTGGGACAGTCGGGTATTCTTTTCTGTAAGATCCTGCATAACAAATGATCCTTAAATCAGTCATTCTAATTATTTCAAGTCTCGAGGGCTACTGACATATGTAACCATCAAATTTTCTCACCCATATGTCTTTTACATAGTGCCCAGTGGCTCTATCTAGACCATTTTGAGCGGCACGGAGGTACGCGTCTCCCGTATTAAAAGCATCCAACGCCTCTTGGGAAAAACAAGCGTCACGAAGAACAGTCCAGCGACGCTTGTGGTTCATGGCACTCTCCACCTTGGAATTGGTGGCAGACAGCCCATCCGCATCCTATGTCGGAGGAGCATCCGGTTCGCACCTCGTGTTCGCCTCCGCTTTCGGACTCGGCCTTGAAGCCTGGCCGGTGGATATAGTCCAGCGGGCGCTCTTCTTCCTAAAGTAAGCATGAGCGTTAGTATGCCTTGAGGGCATAAACCCTGGGCATTAAGGTTACACGCCGTACCATTGCGTCGGTGTCTCGATCCAGTTCGCACTTCTTTTTAGCCCGCTGGGCCTCGATGGCCCTTGTTGGCTAGCCGCCGCGGGCTCGGCCCTCCGCCTCAAGGATTTCCCCTGCGAAAAACACCATTGGTATACAGCGATCAAAAATAAGCACGGATGGATCCTCTTGAAAGTACCGAGACTTCGATCTCAGTTACCTTTGAGGCTGGAAGTAGTCCAGGATAATCGGCCGTAATGGCCACTAAGGTGTTGTCCTTACTCAATTGATGAAACACCCCATCAATCAGCTCCACACATAAGTCCGGGTCCTCATGGGTCCGGGTCGAGGGACCGTTCCGAGTCCTCTGGTTGTGGAGGAGGGCCGTTTATCTCCTTTACAGTCTGGCATAGCTCCTGCATTGAAATTGCTAGACTAAGTACTTAACTATGGGAATATAAAAACGGATGGGCAAGTGAACCTGTTCGCTTACCCAGCTTGGAGGATTGTACATAGAAAATCCGCCCCGTGGGTTGACGCGGAGGAATTCCTCCTCTTCTCCCTTGTACAAAGCGGATAAGATCTTCGTTAGAGTGGCAGCCGAATCCGGCCCCTTACGGCTGCACCAGGTGGCGTCGTCCTCCCTGTTGAAATCCCACATGGGGTGGCCTCGGTATTGAAGCGGCTGCACCCCCCCGCATAATGCATATGGCCATGACCTCGATCATGGTCAGTCCAGAATGAGCTAACAATCTTATCCGGCTCATCAGGTAAAGGACGTCCCTGTCATTTTCCTTCTGAGGGCTCTGTGGGCGCCAGCTCGGGCGTTTCTTCAAGGGAGCATTATCAAACTCAGGGAGGCCAATCCGTACAAGGTCCGGCAGAGGGACGTCTTCTATATAAAACCATTCTGAAGGCCAGTCTTCGGACGCCTTCTTTGGGGTTCCGGATAGATATCCGGTCCCGGCGATGCGCCATAGTTCGGCTCCGCCCACTTGATATATCGACCCCTCCTGAGAATGGGGCACGAGGTAGAACAACTTCTACCACAGCGTGAAATGGGCCTCGATGCCCAAAAACAGCTCGCAAAGGGCTACGAAGCCCGCAATATGCAATATGGAGGCAGGCATAAGGTTGTGTAACTGGAGGCCATAGAACTCCAGGAGCCCCCGGAGAAACAGATGAACAGGAAATCCGAGCCCTCTTATTAAATAAGGGACAAGGCATACCCACTCTCCTTTGGAGGGATTGGGGATGCTCTCCGCTTGCTCTCCGCCATTATAAGTGGCAATCCCGGCTCGAGCTGGGACCATGTAAGCTGGGGGGAGAAGCCCCTTAGCTTGGAGCGCTACTAGCTCGCTGTGCGGGACGAAACACCTCTCCCAATCTCCAGGCTGAGGGCTGGGGGGGGGGGGGAGAGGAGGAGCTGCGTCGACCGGCCATGATGGAATGGATCTCTGTCGAATGCGCTCCGATGAATGCTCGTGGAGGGAAGATGGTGTGATCCGGATCTAAGTCCCCGCCCTTTTTATAGGCGGTCCATTTCCGCAGCTAGGGGGGTAAATGAAAAAACACCCTGTCTTTTCACATTCTTTTGACACGTGGAAGATGGCCATTATTGGGTGCAGAAGCCAAGGAGCACAACATTCATTGGAAGCCGGACACTATTCGACAGATATATGGGATTTGGAGAAGAACCCGCCTTGCAATGCCGAAGACAAATCTACGCGCCGGACTCATCGTCATGGAAGCCTGGTTCGGGGGCTACTGAGGGAGTCCTGGATTAGGGGGTGTCCGGATGGCCGGACTAGGACCTTTGGCCGGACTCCCGGACTATGAAGATACAAGATTGAAGACTTCGTCCCGTGTCCGGATGGGACTTTCCTTGGCGATACGATATGTAGATCTCCTCCCATTGTAACCGACTCTGTGTAACCCTAGCCCTCTCCGGTGTCTATATAAACCGGAGAGTTTTAGTCCGCAGGACGAACAACAATCATACCATAGGCTAGCTTCTAGGGTTTAGCCTCTCTGATCTCGTGGTAGATCAACTCTTGTACTACCCGTATCATCAATATTAATCAAGCAGGAGTAGGGTTTTACCTCCATTGAGAGGGCCAGAACCTGGGTAAAAACATCGTGTCCCTTGTCTCCTGTTACCATCCGCCTAGACGCACAGTTCGGGACCCCCTACCCGAGATCCACTGGTTTTGACACTAACAGCGACCCACTACATACCTGCAAAGAAGTTTTGGCTAATGGAGATCGGAGAAGTCGTGTGGCATCATGTATGCCTCCGTATCATGGTGAGCCAATCTCGCAACACCAGATAGCATCAAGCAGGGTGTCTTGAAAAGCTTAGGCCTCGCTTCGACGATTGCCATGTGCATGTCCCTCGAGCATGCAGCCAGCCGCAGGGTGCTCAACATATCCATACATGAATAACAGAGGTCGAGGATGTCACTGGGGAGATTGCTCCAATCGTGGCTCATATGGATGTTGCACGGTTCGCGTTCGGCCATGGTGGAGTTTGGAAGGTGGGGGTTTTGGGGGGCTTGATTTACGGGGGAGAAGGTTGTCGGTGCTAAAGCGGCTAGCGAGGGAATAGTGGTACTAGGGGAGGCGAGCGAGGCGACGGTACACGGGGACACAATGAGATGGAGATGGAGATGGAGATGAAGATGGAGTGGTGCTATGGGAGTGGAGAGGGAGACGAGGTGAGGCATGCTAATGTGATGTACAGCAGCGGTGACAGACTGCACAGTGCACAGGGTGAGGCTGACTTTGGTAACCTGAACACGCCGACTGGACTAGTGTCAGGCACATGGTGTTGTCACTTCACTGTGAGGACCGGATGAATAGTATTTTGACCATCAAGTGTACCACAGTTGTACTACTACTACTACTACTAGTAGTAGTAGTAGGAACATGAGTACTCCAGTACTGTATAGCGGAAATAGGTCTCCCGTGCTAGCATGCCTGTTCACTTCATCCTCCAGGTATCATCCATATTGCGAGCAGAACCAAATTCTCGTGCATGCAGAAGCGCGAAGATGGGCCTTTGATGAGGATAACCGTGTACTCCCTCCGTCTAGGTGAGCGCAACCTAGGTGGCTGTATATTGGACGAGAAAGAGCACCGGGACAAGCAAAACTTCCAACCACGGCACTATTACAAATGGAAGCAAAATCATCAATTAATACATAGTTATAAGGATGCCTTTTCAGCTCTCCAAGCAGGCCCAATCAACGCCCTGTCGGGATGCATGCAGTGGTTGTTGTGGTGCATCAAGGACGGCATGCAGATCGCTCCACACTTGAGAAGGGGAAAAATGGAAAGGTAGAATGCGGCAGCAGAGGAAGAACGCTGGCTAACGAGGCTGGGAGGGGATCAAGCAGGAAGTTAATGCTCCACGCCTAAAGGTTTTGGGAAAACCTGATTTTCATAAGGTGACTTACTCACCTAAACGGAGGGATTATTCCTTAACCAGAGAATGTTGCAGCATTGTATGACAAATTATGGCAAAGTGTGTCTCCCACTCACGCGCCAATATCCATCTGAACTAGCTATGACACATTTTTTTATCCATTTGCATAGGTCTCACCTATCAGGAAGGATGGGCATGTACACGAACAGGTATGACTCATTAGTCTACCCGCATAGCCTTTTCGTTTAGTCTACCTAGCCGTCTAATCAACTGCCTGGACGCCACTTCTCCCATTTACTTGTCCATCGGGAACCGATTTTCCTCGACTTCTTCACCTCCCCTTCGTCTTCATTTGCATCCAAACCCCATTGCGTTCACATTGTTTTAACCTCTTTAAATAATCATCTACTACTTCAGTTAGACTAGCCATCTAATCCTAATTCTCCAAACCATAGCCCTCCGTTCCAGTGGTTCCAAATGGCAAAAGAGATCGGGATGCAGGTTTTTAGCATTCAACATGTCCTCGTCCAAGGCTCGTTGAGCATAGTTGCCACCGTCACCGTCCACCCAAGGGTTGTTCGGCAGTGGATCAACAATGTATCCAACTCCCTCTAAAAGGTAGATACGAGGGTCATCGGTCTTGACACAGAGTACACGGAGCGTGCCACTGGGAAGATCCAACGTGCCACTGTCCTTCAGCTCTGCCTCGAAGATGATGTTTTGGTGTACCACATCATACACTCACCCTCCATACCAGGTGAGCTTCATGATTTCTTGTCTCGGGAGAACGTATACTTCTATGGGGCAGCCATCGAAGGGGACAAACAGAAGCTGGAGCCTTACAACCTTTATTTGAAAAGCATCGCTGACCTACAAACCAGAATCAAAATTCCTGTAGAAGATTGTGATAAACAGACACCATCCCTATTCGACGTAGAAAATTTTGTGCTTGGTACAAATGTTCAGAAGGGTGACGAGACGGTGGCATTAAGGTCGTCTGGATGGGAGAATTATCCCTTGACGTACGAGCGGATAAAATATGCTGCCCTCGATGCCCGTGTGAGTTTCAAGATAGCTACAAGGTCCAAAGAGCTTGTTGCGAAGCCATCTACCACAGAAAATGAGAACAAGAAGAAGAAGAAGAAGAAGAAGAAGAAGAAGAAGAAGAAGAAGAAGAAGAAGAAGAAGAAGAAGAAAAGGCTGCACCAGCAGGAGGGCATTATGGATGGATGAACTATATCCTCTCTTGTAAAAAAAATTATTCCCTCTCGGTGTATATTTATATAGATGGACTATTTCGATGGTGTGCATGTCTTTGGAACAAAGTAGTAGCATGGGTCCGCTTGACTATAAGGAACTATTTATCCGCATATATAGCTTTCGCTGCTACTCCTTCTAGCGATCGGTATGCAGTACATGTGTCCGTAGACATGACAACTTGTCCATGGAATTTCAACTACGGCGACAATCACGTTTCATCCACTGTCACTCGCGATTCCCATGACACTGCTCCAACCCACGGCACCACATCCCCGACGTGCGTCTCACCCCTCTCGGCCGCACCGCCCCTCTGCCTTTGTGTGCATGACATGTGGGCCACCTAAAATGCGGCGAGCATCAAGTTTCTACCACAGCCACACGTGATTCCCACGACGCCGCTCGAACCCATGACACCACATGTCCCCCAACCTGCGGCTCACCCCTCTCGGCCCCACTGCCCCTCTGCCTTCGGGAGCATTACATGTGGACCAGTCACCTATCGGGTCCGCATGTTATTGACTCAAAGGCAGGTGTAGTAAGGCGCTGAAGCTCAGTCCCGAGGGCCCTGAGAGGGAAATGTAACTCCTGCGCCAGGCCTTGTCGTGCTACCGCTACATGAACTCGTGCCAAACTCGAGATTTGTTTCTTTACTATACATGCATGCAACGTTTTAATGGACATTGTAATCTCAACATGTGATGGGGAGCTCTAAATTTGAATTTCAAACTTATAAAATGAAAAGATTCAAAACAAATAAACTAGGAGATAGGGAGTATATCGTAGGATGTGTCCCATACGAAATAAGTCCCATGGTTTGTCACCGTGAAGATGCGGTTAGAAAGGAGCACAGCGTCTCCGTACTCGTACGACAACAAATCGGCCGCAGACAACATGGTCTGCCTTTGACCGCCATGTGAAAGGTTCGTGCTATCTTATTCAATCTCACCCGTGGTTCCATCGTACCAATTCATGCGGTGGCCCGTTGCATGGCTGATCCCAATGTTGGACAAAGGTTCTACGGGAACGATGTCACTGTTGTAAATGTTGTGCAAAATGATGTGTACCCTCCCGTACATATGCAAGCCAATCTCCACTCACACCGAGCCTAACCTGTGAAACAATGGGCAAGGGGAGAATTAGGAAATGGACACGGAAGTAGTCTTTAGAATGCATTTACTACGTGATCAAACTCATCTTGCCTGCTCATCGGAGGAAACCCGAGTGCCCCTCAACATCGGCATCTCGAGCGGCGTCAACTTGCAACTACGGCCATGTCATGCTGGAGAGACCCCCAAGGAAACATCCTCATGCGTTCCACGGAACATCAAGATGCATTTGTATGAGTAGTTTATCTTGTGAGAGAAAAGGATGAACGAGGGAAGGCCCCTAGAGATAGAGAAAGACACTACTACTACCAATGTGCTGGCCCATGCGTTGCAATGGATCCAAAGTAGTACTGTAGAATAATACTTGTTCACGTGCTTGAAATATAAACACTCTAGTTTTGATATACATGTGTCAGCAGACATGACAGCTTGTCCATGGAAGTTGAACCACGACGACCATCACGTTTCTTGTTTCTACCACTGCCACACCCACACGCGATTCCCACAGCACCGTTCCAACCCACGGCATGACATCCCCCGACGTGGACATGGATCATCTGACGTGGCTATCACTGCCTTGCCTGCCTTTCCTTCGCTGACAGGTGGGACCCACGCCCGACGGTCCCACATGTCAGTGACAGAATGGTAGGGTTGTTCGCGTCAGGGGATCCTCATCCCTCTCGGCCCCACCTTTCCTCTGGCTTTGTGTGCATGACATGCGGGCCAGCTGAACTGCAGCGATCATCAACTTTCTACCACAGACACACCCGATGGACGCGGTTTGCCTGCTCCGCTGCTGTGCTCCAATCCGTACTCCCGCACCATCAAATTTTCATCCAGCGGCTGTGACACATTTTGTCCCAGGCATCAATCCTCAGCTCGAGTACTTCTGTACTACAGGTAGTACCCGCCGGTCTGGCCATCTGTTGTGACACCCCAAAATTTTAACCTTTTTTTATTAATTAAAATTTTGCCTAGAAACTAAAACTTTTATTTTCTGTATTTCCTTTTGATTTCAGAACCACTCTTTTCTTTATTATTAAGGAGTTTTACCCCAAGTGAAATCTTTTCAATCATTGTTGGATTTATTTTTCCCTCTCAAATAAAACAATTCTTTATCAGTGGAATTATTTGCATAATTTTTCCCTGATGCCTTATTTCTTGAAAAATGATTTTTCTAAGCTTCAGGGCCTGTTTTGCACTACAGCCATTTGATAAATTTATTTAAAAATTCCACCAACAATTGGAGATGTCATGTGATGTTTTTAAAACACTTTTATGCAAAAATATATTTCATTCCTTGGATATTTTGAGTTCTACACCAAGTTTTCAAGTGTGGTCCAAAGGACAGTTTTGCACTACAACCTATTTAAATGTTTCCTTAAAACTTGTACCTAAATTATGGGATGTCAGTGGTAGCATGCCATCCAACTTTATGCAAAAACCTAGTGATGTTCTTAGGAAAAATTTAGTGTATCAACCTCTTTTTCATTCTGGCCCAGCCTTTTGTTTTCTACTACAACCCTATTTATTTTTGCTCTAGTGACCTTGTGCTTTCTCCTGCTTCTAGTCAACCCTGCAAAACCCCTAAGTCCAGGAGCATGCACCCTTTGGGACATTTTTGGTTCATGTAATGATGCCATTTACCTTCTGTCCAGAATTGGAGTTTTGCAAAACTTGCACTAGCAAGTTTCTTCATTTCGCAAACTAACCCCACCACCCTCTCTTGCATCTAAAGAGACCCCACTCTAGAAGATTTGGCCATTCCAAGAAATGCCTAGGTGCATGTGGCATTCTGTCAAACACCTTATGGGCATGACCAGTTTTGACATGAGTTTTAGTTTGCACTATGAACTTGCTTCCCTTGCCTAACTACCTTGTCCAATAAACTCCTAGCTACCCCTAACCTAGGTCTGCTAATTCCCAGCCTCACCCGAGACCTCTAGCACGCCCCGGCATTTCGTCGAACGAGTGCCGTGCATGCCCAGAGTGCGAGCAGAGCATGCGTTTTGCACGTGCCGCGCCCGAGCCGCCACGTCACGCCCCAGGTTTTGCCCACACCACAGAGCCGCGCCATGCACTCCCCTCTCACCGCATCACGCCAAGCAGCCCTGGTGCCTTGCAGCACCGCCGTCAGAGCCCTTGGCGGCATGCCGGCATCCGCAGCGCGTCTCTGCCAGGTCGGTGCCGCCCAAGCCTCTCCCGCTCGCCACCTGCCCCTGGGACAGCTCAGCCTCATCCTCTCGCGTGTCCTCTAGCTCTCGTCGCCGCCACGACGCCCTGCCGGTACAGGGAGGTGGTTCGCCGGCGAACTTATCCACGGCCGCCGCAAACCGACCTCGTTGCACTATAAGAAGAGGCCCCGAGCACGTCCCGTTCCACAGGCAGCCTCAGAACACTCCCCTAGTTCTCCCGTGACAGCCAATCGACCAGGCGAGGTCTTCTTCCCCATCTCCGGCAACCGTAGCCGCCGCCACTGCCCCGGCCATTCCGGCGCCACCAGAGCCTGCCCCTCTCCACTCTCTTCACCAGGAGCTTCCTCTCCCCCTCGTGAATCCATCCCCCTGCTCGATTTTGACCGGGACTCACTGCGGGAGAATTATCACTTTGCCCGACGACCACCGTCCGCTGCGAAGCTCGCCGCCGGCAGCTCCGTCCACCCCAGAGACCGTATCGACCACCGGAGTGACCGCCTCGATCCCCTGAACCCGCGGATGGCCTCCGTTTCCCGAACGGTGCCGCCATTCGCCGGCGAGCATCGCCGGAGCTCCACCTCTGTTCGGTCGGAGGAGGCAACGCGCGCGTGGACTGGTCAAACCTGACCAGTGGGCCAGGCGGGTCCACTGTCATTGACCCAGTGCCGATCCACGCAGGCATAAGTGGAAACGTATTTTTAGAATACTCCTTCGACGTGGTTAGTTCGAATCGTTTTCTTTTTATTCCTTTTTATTAAAAAAATAGATTTTGACCACAGCTTTGACTGTCTATAACTTTTTAATTATAACTCCAAATGAATTGATTCTTTTTCCTACCTCTCTCAAATTTAATCTAGTTTATTTTAAGATTTATTTGAAAATTTTTCAAAACAACATTTTGTGCTGTTTTGAATTTGTGTGTTAATTCAAATTTATTTAAAATAGGACTTTGGAGAGAGAGAAGCAACCTTTCAAAAGTTTTGGAGTGCACCCTGCCTTTCCACACATTGAAGGCAAGCATTCTGAACCCTGGCATAATATTTTGCATGCATCATTTGACACGATTATGACACCACCTCATTACTTGGAACTCATTATTTTATGTGGTGACATGATCATTTGTATGAATGCTTATTCGAAATTTCCTTACTGTTGGAAATGGACATGCTTGTGATAGTGATCATCCTCGTATGCCCGAAGGAAAACGGGAAAGTCTCTGTCTTGTGTAGACCCGAGCTTGTCCCTAGTTCCTCGTTGAGACGAGTGTGTCTGGCATGGCATGAGGGGTATGATGAGTGGTGATTTTGTCTGTTGGATGAAATATATTCGTTATACTAATCATGCAGGGAATACTTAAAAACCTCCTGAGTCGACCATAGATCGAGTCTTGTTCCAGTAACCCCCAAACTTGTTTTGTACTACCACTTGTCTCTATAACAAGTAGAGTACGGTTCAGTAAGTCGTCAACCCCTTTCTAGCACACACCATACAGAGAGGCCATGTTGGAAGATACCGGTTGTAGCTGGTAGGCAGGCCACCTGGTCCGGGGGCATGGGTGTTTCCAGTTGAGACCGAGAGGGGAGGCCACCCCTTAGAGCATGCGATATAAATTTGATCCCATGCTACGCGAGGTTGTAGCCTCCCCACTTAGAGTTTTGCTTGACAGGCGTCGTGGGTGATTCCAGACACCGGTAAGTTAAGCTGGTGTGTGCAAGTTAGGTGTGTTTTCAACTAAAAGGCCGTAGACGGAATTAGTCCCGATGGACTAAAGGAATCCATTACTCATGGGTAAAGATTACACCCTCTGCAGAGATTAAACCTATTCGAATAGCCGTGTCCATGGTTAAGGATTACAGTCTGGGATGGGTCAAGTGTCGATCTTAGTGTCGGTCTTCAGAGGAGAAACTGTTAAACCAGAACTGGGATCACGACTTGAGACTTGTGATGACATGATTATTATTTTGTTGTGGACTAACCCGTTATATTTTTGGCATATTCGAATATCCCTGGGACGGTTTTACCTCCTGGATATTCACTATGATTGTGATTATTTATAAGCCCTTTATGTGGTGTCGCTGAGACGCCCGACTGTGGCATGCTTGTCATTTATTTACATTATAAGCCCTTTATGTGGTGTCGCTGAGACGCCCGACTGTGGCATGCTTGTCATTTATTTACATTATAAGCCCTTTATGTGGTGTCGCTGAGACGCCCGACTGTGGCATGCTTGTCATTTATTTACATTATACGCCCTTTATGTGGTGTCGCTGAGACGCCTGACTGTGGCATCCTTGTTGTTCATTTACATTATAATCCCTTTATGCGGTGTCGCTCAGACGCTCGACTCTGGCATGCTTGTTATTTATTTTATAATCCCTTTATGTGGTGTCGCTCAGACGCCCGACTGAGGCATTTCTCTTTGTTTACTAACCTTTCGAGGTGTCGCTTCAGACACCCGATCGGTGCATTTTATTATTAATATGTTATTGCATATTCATAAATAACCTGCTTGCACGCATCAGAGCTTTTATTATCTTTTGTGACTGACGCCATGAACATAAAATATTTTAGAACATCGTTGTTATGTTATACCCGTGTTCATAATGTTTGCGAGTACATTCAAAGTACTCACTGGCTTGTCCCTGGCTATTGTCTTGGCCAGATTTCTTGCGCGGAGAGGAGCGACCGTGATGACAGCCCCGGAACCTAAGCGACGCTGATAGCAGCCTCGCAAAGATAGGAGTTAACCTGGTCAGCTGTTCCTGTGGGAAATGGAGTCCCATAGACGCTGATGATTCACAACCCGCTTCCACCATCAACCACTAGAAACCATTTGTTGTACTCATAGGCCAGAATGGTCTTGTACTACATATTTTTGCATTTTGCTTGGAATTTCCGTATCAAGTCGGTGCCTCATCAGCCATCAGTAATCCTGGGGCTGGTGAGCACAATGGCCATTTTCTGGAAATTAATACCCAGAAAAGCGGTTGCCACAAACTTGGTATCAGAGCCAGGCTGACCATTGGCTAATCCTATCTTAGCCAGGTCGAAAAACCTAGGTAAGCCAAACCACTTGACCTTAACCAAAACCCAGCCAAGCTTCTCGTGCAAGATAGCCACATAGTGACTCCGACACTTTTGACAGTCAGTGCCCAACCTATCAACCTAGCCTGTCGATCACGCGCCAGTGACCGATGCCTATAATGTCTCATTCGCAAGCGTGCGAAGGAAGACACCGTTCCCTTTTTCTATGAAAAGGGCACGCTAGCCTCAACCCAACACATCACAGCCTCTACCCCAAACCGAGCCATAATGGGCCCCGTCGTGCACAATGAAACCACAGCAACCAACCTTGGAGGTTTTGTGACCATACTCGCAAACCTCACCCGTCGTGCCTATGCGTTAGAAGAGCCCCCAGAATATGTTGTGTACCAAGGGTCCATGAGCGGTGAGAGCTGTCAATTCTGGGCCACTGTGCACATTTACGGTAGGGGTCTATCTCTAGAACGCCCCTACAGGTTCACCGGAAGGACAACTTCCTTCGAGCCACAAGCCATCCAGCTAGCTGCTCGAGAGGCTATAGCTCAACTCCGGCAGTTGTCGCCCAGAGTTAACTGTCGCTCGTTCCACTACTACCCCAGGCGTGAAAGGTATGGTAGACCACCCCAACTTGCCAACGGAGATCACGAGACGGATCCTGCATTATTGCACCTAGTGCGCTATGTAGGTGCACTAGAGGCACTATTCGATTAAATCACCATTGATCTGATCGCAGCTCGTGGAGAACTAGTTCGTCAAGTCCCAGCGAGAGGAGATTACGAGCCCGACGCCGGCAGCCCAGTCATGTTGTTCGGACAACCAATCGAGACCTTGAGATCAGCCCCAACCATCAACCAAGATGCTTTGATGACCACAGAAGTGCTTCGTCGCCTTTTGGGAGCACACTACAACGGGATTGTGGCCAACAATCCCCGCGATCGTCATCATCGCTACCCCGACCCTGCAGTTCCTCAACCACCTCCAGCTAACCCCGACGGTGAGACCTGTGGAGAAGCCTTGACGTCCTCAAGGCAAGCTCGCGTGGACATTAATGAGGTAGACTAAGTCACCAAGTAGTGCCGAGTCAGTGTGTATCCTCGCTTTGTAATCATGTGACCTTGTAGATTAACGCAGCCGGTTGTTGTGCCTCTGTTTTACTAGTAACCTTGCATAATTATGTCAGCACGCAGTTGCATATTTTTCCAGGCACAACTGCCAACAACCAACCCCGACAACCCCCACAGTGATACGTCACTTTAGTGAGGTATGTATCTGTGGCTTTGACCTCGACCCTTGCAGCTAAGCTGGCAAATTTATTACCTTTCACCACGGTAAAATGACCCAGCTCCAGTGCTATAAAAAGGCCACCTTGTGACCTTGCCAAGCACCCTCACCTTGTGCACCACCCTCACAACCTTTTTCCTACCATGCCAAGCCCTAGTATTTATCTAAGAACCCCAGATGCAACCCCGGGTAGTTTTGTCAAAATATTGTGGGACTTTACCTGCAGTACCATGGGTTCTACCTAGCCACCCCAGTACGAGCTGTTCAAATCGAGAATCACAACTTCCACCTCGAAATATTGGGCAGCAGTACACATTCCTCCTGTAGACTCCAACCAAGACCCAACGGAGGTCTCCTTCGTGGGGAAATCTATGCCGACCCCACATATGGCCATAGAAGCTGATGCTTACGAAGCACTCGCTCGCCTACGATTCGGGGTACCCTATGCCAGCGAACGAGGGTATTATAGCTTCCCGAGCCGTGCAGCACCTGGAGAAGTAACATCTTTTCTCGGTGAACGGATTGAGAGAGACCCAGTACTGGCCAACCTGGTCCAGTACGTCATCACTCAAGAACGTTTGACCCAGCGAGTAATGGGTTAGCTCCAGAGTCTCGCTGATTTGAATCCTCAGATTGCCATCGGCAGACCACTGAGGCCCGACCAGGAGAGACACATTCATCGGCTGATCAATCCACTTTCCCCGATAGAAGAGGAGTGCGTCCCAGTACCAGAGACATTTTCTCGGGACCCCGTCCAGTTACCATTTGCATTATAGACGTCGCTGCTATGTTTATTCTTGCAACTTTTACTTATGTGTTGTAACTTATGCATTGTACCCCGAGTTTGCGCGGCGAGTAAATCTTTTAGTTTCTATTAATATGAGTAGTTCTGTTGCGGTTTGACTCTAATATATTACTATTGTTCCCTCGCAAAAAATCCTGTAGTGGGATTTCTTTTCCCCGAGTTGCTGCATCGTATATCTTCTCACGACATGGATTATTTTATTTCACACAGCACCACGGCAGCAGACTCACAACTGCTCGAACACATACACTTCTTGCAAAAACACGTAACCGTGGAGTATTTGTTTTTCAAAACAGCTCTTAGCAAATCTCGAGGATGAGATTTTTTTTCTTAGGGGGGTAGTGTTGTGACACACCAAAATTTTAACCTTGTTTTATTAATTAAAATTTTGCCTAGAAACTAAAACATTTATTTTCTGTATTTCCTTCTGATTTCAGAACCACTCTTTTCTTTATTATTATGGAGTTTTACCCCAAGTGAAATCTTTTCAATCATTGTTGGACTTATTTTTCCCTCTCAAATAAAACAATTCTTTATCAGTGGAATTATTTGCATAATTTTTCCCTGATGCTTTATTTCTTGAAAAATGATTTTTCTAAGCTTCAGGGCCTCTTTTGCACTACAACCATTTGATAAATTTATTTAAAAATTCCACCAAAAATTGGAGATGTCATGTGATGTTTTTAAAACACTTTTATGCAAAAATATATTTCATTCCTTGGATATTTTGAGTTCTACACCAAGTTTTCAAGTCTGGTCCAGAGAACAGTTTTGCACTACAACCTATTTAAATATTTCTTTAAAACTTCTACCTAAATTACGGGATGTCAGTGGTAGCATGCCATCCAACTTTATGCAAAAACCTAGTGATGTTCTTAGGAAAAATTGAGTGTATCAACCTCTTTTTCATTCTGGCCCAGCCTTGTGTTTTCTACTGCAACCCTATTTATTTTTGCTCTAGTGACCTTGTGCTTTCTCCTGCTTCTAGTCAACCCTGCAAAACCCCTAAGTCCAGGAGCATGCACCCTTTGGAACATTTTTGGTTCATGTAATGATGCCATTTACCTTCTGTCCATAATTGGAGTTTTGCAAAACTTGCACTAGCAAGTTTCTTCATTTGGCAAACTAACCCCGCCACCCTCTCTTGCATCTAAAGAGACCCCACTCTAGAAGATTTGACCATTCCAAGAAATGCCTAGGTGCATGTGGCATTCTGTCAAACACCTTATGGGCATGACCAATTTTGACATGAGTTTTAGTTTGCACTATGAACTTGCTTCCCTTGCCTAACTACCTTGTCCAATAAACTCCTAGCTACCCCTAACCTAGGTCTACTAATTCCCAGCCTCACCCGAGACCTCTAGCACGCCTCGGCATTTCGTCGAACGAGTGTCGTGCACGCCCAGAGCGCGAGCAGAGCACGCGTTTTGCACGTGCCGCGCTCGAGCCGCCACGTCGCGCCCCTGGTTTTGCCCACACCACAGAGCCGCGCCACACACTCCCCTCTCACCGCATCACGCCAAGCAGCCCTGGTGCCCTGTAGCACCGCTGTCAGAGCCCTTGGCGGCACGCTGGCGTCCGCAGCGCGTCTCTGGTAGGTCGGTGCCGCCCAAGCCTCTCCCGCTCGCCACCTGCCCCTAGGACAGCTCAGCCTCATCCTCTCGCGTGTCCTCTAGCTCTCGTCGCCGCCACGACGCCCTGCCGCTACAGAGAGGCGGTTCGCCGGCAAACTTATCCACGGCCGCCGCAAACCGACCTCGTTGCACTGTAAGAAGAGGCCCCGAGCACGTCCCATTCCACAGGTAGCCTCAGAACACTCCCCTAGTTCTCCCGTGGCAGCCAATCGACCCGGGGAGGTCTTCTTCCCCATCTCCGGCAACCGCAGCCACCGCCACTGCCCCGGCCATTCCGGTGCCACCAGAGCCTCCCCCTATCCACTCTCTTTACCAGGAGCTTCCTCTCCCCCTCGTGAATCCATCCCCCTGCTCGATTTTGATCGGGACTCACTGCGGGAGAAATATCACTTTGCCCGACAACCACCGTTCGCTGCGAAGCTCGCCGCCGGCAGCTCCGTCCACCCCAGAGACCGTATCGACCACCGGAGTGACCGTCTCGATCCCCTGAACCCGCGGATGGCCTCCGTTTGCCAAACGGTGCCACCATTCGCCAGCGAGCATCGTCAGAGCTCCACCTCTGTTCGGTCGGAAAAGGCAACGCGCGCGTGGACTGGTCAAACCTGACCAGTGGGCCAGGCGGGTCCACTGTCAGTGACCTAGTGCCGATCCATGCAGGCATAAGTGGAAACATATTTTTAGAATACGCCTTCGACGTGGTCAGTTCGAATCGTTTTCTTTTTATTCTGTTTTTTTTTTAAAAACAGATTGTGACCACAACTTTGACTGTCTATAACTTTTTAATTATAACTCCAAAAGAAATGATTCTTTTTCCTACCTCTCTCAAATTTAATCTAGCTTATTTTAAGATTTATTTGAAATTTTTTCAAAACAACTTTTTGTGCTGTTTTGAATTTGTGTGTTAATTCAAATTTATTTAAAATAGGACTTTGGAGAGAGAGAAGCAAACTTTCAAAAGTTTTGGAGTGCACCCTGCCTTTCCACACATTGAAGGCAAGCATTCTGAACCCTGTCATAATATTTTGCATGCATCATTTGACACGATTATGACACCACCTCATTACTTGGAACTCGTTATTTTATGTGGTGACATGATCATTTGTATGAATGCTTATTGGAAATTTCCTTGCTGTTGGAAATGGACATGCTTGTGATAGTGATCATCCTCGTATGCCTTTCGTGCCAACCGAAAGGAAAACGGGAAAGTCTCTATCTTGGGTAGACCCGAGCTTGTCCCTAGTTCCTCGTCGAGACGAGTGTGTCCGGCATGGCATGAGGGGTATGATGAGTGGTGATTTTGTCTGTTGGATGAAATATATTCGTTATACTAATCATGCAGGGAATACTTAAAAACCTCCTGAGTCGACCATAGATCGAGTCTTGTTCCAGTAACCCCCAAACTTGTTTCGTACTACCACTTGTCTCTACAACAAGTAGAGTATGGTTCAGTAAGTCGTCAACCCCTTTCTAGCACACACCGTACAGAGAGGCCATGGTGGAAGATACCGGCTGTAGCTGGTAGGCAGGCCACCTGGTCCGGGGGCATGGGTGTTTCCGGTTGAGACCGAGAGGGGAGGCCACCCCTTAGAGCGCACGATATAAATTTGATCCCATGCTACGCGAGGTTGTAGCCTCCCCACTTAGAGTTTTGCTTGACAGGCGTCGTGGGTGATTCCAGACACCGGTAAGTTAAGCTGGTGTGTGCAAGTTAGGTGTGTTTTCAACTAAAAGGCCATAGACGGAATTAGTCCCGATGGACTAAAGGAATCCGTTACTCGTGGGTAAAGAGTACACCCTCTGCAGAAATTAAACTATTGGAATAGCCGTGTCCATGGTTAAGGATTACAGTCTGGGATGGGTCAAGTGTCGGTCTTAGTGTCGGTCTTCGGAGGAGAAACTGTTAAACCAGAACTGGGATCACGACTTGAGACTTGTGATGACATGATTATTATTTTGTTGTGGACTAACCCGTTATTTTTTTGGCATATTCGAATATCCCTGGGATGGTTTTACCTCCTGGATATTCACTATGATTGTGATTATTTATAAGCCCTTTATGTGGTGTCGCTGAGACGCCCGACTGTGGCATGCTTTTCATTTATTTACATTATAAGCCCTTTATGTGGTGTCGCTGAAACGCCCGACTGTGGCATGCTTGTCATTTATTTACATTATAAGCCCTTTATGTGGTGTCGCTGAGACACCCGACTGTGGCATGCTTGTCATTTATTTACATTATACGCCCTTTATGTGGTGTTGCTGAGACACCCGAGTGTGGCATCCTTGTTGTTCATTTACATTATAAGCCCTTTATGCGGTGTCGCTCAGACGCCCGACTGTGGCATGCTTGTTATTTATTTTATAAGCCCTTTATGTGGTGTCGCTCAGATGCCCGACTGAGGCATTTCTCTTTGTTTACTAACCTTTCGAGGTGTCGCTTCAGACACCCGATTGGTGCATTTTATTATTAATATGTTATTGCATATTCATAAATAACCTGCTTGCATGCATCAGAGCTTTTATTATCTTTTGTGACTGACGTCATGAACATAAAATATTTCAGAACATCGTTGTTATATTATACCCATGTTCATAATGTTTGCGAGTACATTCAAAGTACTCACTGGCTTGTCCCTTGCGCGGAGAGGAGCGACCGTGATGACAGCCCCGGAACCTAAGCAACGGTGATAGCAGCCTCGCGAAGATATGAGCTAACCTAGTCAGCTGTTCCTGTGGGAAATGGAGTCCCATAGACGCTGATGATTCACAACCCGCTTCCACCATCAACCACTAGAAACCATTTGTTGTACTCACAGGCCAGAATGGTCTTGTACTACATATTTTTGCATTTTGCTTGGAATTTCTGTATCAAGTCGGTGCCTCATCAGCTAACAGTAATCCTGGGGCTGGTGAGCACAAGGGCCATTTTCTGGAAATTAATACCCGGAAAAGCGGTCTCCACATCTATGCCTCGTAACGCCCCGTCGCCCAGCTGTGGCACCCTTGCCAGGGCCACGCCACCACTGGCCGGTTCATCTCGAACGAGTGAGTCGCGAACCATGCCACCACCATGAGAATGGCATGTGGGCTAGCTGCATTTAAGGTCTGCATGCCATTGACTCATAGGCCAGGCACTAAGCCACTAAAATTCGGTCTCGTCGGCCCGAGAGGGAAATGTAATTCCTGTAGCAGGCCTTGTGGTGCTCCCGCAGTACGAGCTCGTGCCAAAACCGGAATTTGTTTCTTACTATACTACCAACTAGTACTAGTAAGGTACACGTGCATTGCATGCATGAGATTCTGGTGGTTTGTGCATTATGCTTCTACATGTGGAGTTTTGTAGATTCTACATGTGGCAAAATCTGGTGGAATGTAGATCATATCCAACGGCAAGTAGTGCTCGGATTTGCCATCTTTGTAACGTCGGATTGGCTTCATCCAACGACCAACTTTCAAAGTTATTCACACACTATATAGGGGTATAGATATATAGATGTTTGATTTGCAGCCTAAGGTTGTCAAGCCTAAGCTTAGGCGTGCCACAATATCTTAGGCATGTGTTTGGTTCATTGCTACACTTGTGGCTTGCCACACTTTTCTAGCTACATGGTCCACATGTCATGGACTCAACTTCTTGCCAAATCTTGCCACACTTGTGGTGCCCATTTTGTTAGCCACATTTTTTGCGGCAGACATAGGGGTTGTTTGGTTTTAGGCCTAGCAATGCCACACTTTATCATACAATGTTGCCAAACTTGCCTAAGGTTAGGCGTTGTTTGGTTAGTAGGGCTGTTTGAATTGTGACTATCTTTGCCATATATCGCCACATGATTTTTGCCACACTTGCCACACTTGCCTTAGTTGAGTTGCTTTGTTAGCCACACTTTGGTTTGCCTAAGGGAATCTTGCCACACAGTTATTTTTGTGTCTATGACATGTGGGGCTCACTTAAAAAAAATCTTTGCCTTAGGTGTGGCTAGAACCAAACACCTACCTAACTTGGTCAAACTTGCCTAAGGTTAGGTGTAGCAAAGTGTGTCAAGGTGTGGCTAGGAACCAAACAACCACTAAGATTGCCAAAGATTGCCACACGTAAGGTTAGACAAGTTTGACTAACTTAGGTGAGTGTTTGGTTCAAGCCACACCTTAGGCAAGCCACACTAAGGCCCCACATGACATACACACAAAAAATGTGGCAAGATTCCCTTAGGCTTGCCAACTTGTGGCTCTCATTTTGAAGAACTAATAACTTTGCCTAAGCTTAGTTATGGCAAAGTTAGTCATGAATTAAGTTCAACCATGGAGTCTTCTAGATTATACATGTGGCAGAATCTGGTGGATGATATCCAACGACCAGTAGTGCTCGGATTTGCCATCTTTGTACCGTCGGATTGGCTTCATCCAATGATCAACTTTCAAAGTTTTTCACACACTATATAGGGGGTATAGATATAGATGTGTCGGTCTGTTGCAATGGATCCAAAGTATATCTATTTAGTGGAGTGCACTTTAAACACATTATCTATTTTTTCTATAACCTTTCGTAGCCATGCAACCAAGCCACATAAGCTTCATGGGTGCCCCCACATCATATTATTCATACTACGTTGACTGAAAAAAAAATCACCCAAAACAAGATCTTCCCATTTTTTGTTCCTACGATGTTGTGCTGTGCACGTACCTACTAGTTGTATAGTGGTAGTACTAGTAATATAGTATTAGGAGTACAAACTTGGTACTAGTAGGAGTAGTACTAGTATGGAATGCTCCTACTCTATCAACGAGCCCCATCTGACACCAAATTTCTTGGCTTCCGTGCTATAGCTAGATCTTCCCCTTGTTTCTGTTTTCCAACCCGACGGCGAGCGGGGTGCGGTTTGCCAATAGTCGGTTTGCTCAACAGCGGTCCCACATGAAAGTGAAAATGCTAGGCAACATGCCTTCCCTAAGCTATGTGTCGTGCCGGACGGGCCATGGAGTACTTTCGATTCCCGGGCGTGTGGGGGTGCAACGCGAACGCGGCAGGCCTTCTCCTTTTACTAGCAATGTGCCTGTGCGTTGAAACGGATCCAAAGTAGTAGAATAGTAGTACTTGTTCACAAACTTGAAAGAAATCACTCTTGTTTTGATATACTCCTAATATTTTACTCCCTACGTACCTAAATATTTGTCTTTTTAGAGATTTCAAATGGACTGTCACATACGGATTATATAGACATATTTTGAAGTGTAGATTCACTCATTTTGCTCCATATGTAGTCACTTACTGAAATCTCTAGAAAGACAAATATTTAGGAACGGAGGGAGTACTTTTCACTCAAAATATATTTCTCAGGCTGTTTTGATGAGGTGAGGGAGGGATGTGGTTGCTTTCAAGATAATAAGGGGTTTTCTGAAAATTGGACCAGAGAAGTGGGTATTGTTGCAAAAATGCCACAACTTACCTCACATCCGTTAGAATGCAGATCTAATGGTTAGAAATGATGGATGACAGACACACCACCATCACCAACTAAGTCTTTTATAAGGACTAGCAAAGATGCCCATGCATTGCATGGAACATCAAATGTGGGAGAAAAGGATGAATAAGGGAAGGCCTTATTTGCAAATGTGGAGAGGGGTGTGGGTATCTTTTTGCAAAATTGCCATGGTTTCCTTCCTATCTGTCAGATATAAATCGGACGACCTATATTGCAGGATCACGGGCACACCATCATCACCAACTCTGTTTTTTATAAGAGTAGAGAAAAAAGTAGGAGTAGAGAAACATGGATAAATTGTAACATTTGGTTCCGCTCCTTGGCACAATCGATAGATAGAAATAACGATTGGAAACGCTAGGGAGGGGCTATTTTCGCCAGATAAGCAGGGTACGTAGTACTAGGTTGGCGCATCGTCGGTTTGGTCACACGCGGTCCGACATGTTCTAGTGTTTCTAGCAAGATGCCCGCGCGTTGCATGAAGTTGATGGAAAAGGTAAGCACAACTTATAAATTGACGGATGGAGTACTAGTTACAGTGATGCATATAATTAAGCAAAGGGATTGCACATGTCGGTATTGACTGGAATGAGAATGCAACAACACAATAAGAATTAAGGCCACGATGATGCGATCGTAGTGGTGCTTACAGAAGGCAAGAAGAAAGATGGATCCATGAACATACGACCTCCTCCTCCTCAACTTAGTGCACCGGGCCACCGACCGGCAGCTAAGGAGCGGCAGCTTTTGTGGCGAGGTCGTGGTGCTTCTTAGCAAAGGCATCCAAGGCTTCCAGCTGGTTGAGGAAGGCCAAAATCGTAGCGTCCTCACTGGCATTGTAGATACCTATGTACACGATTTTCTCGTACACGTGGATGTGTAGGTCGACGAATTCTTGCAGGGCGAGGCGCCTCGCCGCAAGCGTGACCTCCAGGTGGACATTCTTTGTGGCGTCGGCGGGCAATCCCAGGGCCACCAGCGCTTGAAAGAGGTTCCGGCCATGGAGGCCGATTAGGGTGGCAGGCAATGAGGAGCCCGGGCGCGCGGGCTAGAGGAGTACAGGGATGTCGTCCGCGAGCTTCTTGAGGACGGTGAACATGTTTTTGGTGGCAATGATCATCTGGTCCAACTGAGAGTCGTAGTTGGCGTCGACGGCGGCCATCCACCAGCCGGTCTCCAACACCGTCTGGAGACGATCCTCGGCGCCATGCCGCTGGACGACATCATGGACCATCTGGCACAGCCGCTGGCCGCTCACGCGCATCGCCACCATGGGTCTGAAGTGAGCTCTTTTGCACTTAGTGTAGGTGCTTAGGAAAATGCTTAGGTGCGTACGATGTGGTAGAGGCATTGGAATGGAGGGACGCCTTTATATGAGGGCAATGAGGGCAAACTGCATTGCATTCACATCGTGCAGCCAACTTTTCATGGACCTCCTCCCATTACTTCCCTCATGCATTAATTGAAGGAGGATGCATTGGCCGTTCAACATTTCGGGAACCGCTACTCCCTCCCTCGTATGCATTAAAGCCGTATCGGGAACTGCGCCGCCCGCTGTCAAATCAAATACTCCCTCCGTCTAGGTGAGTAAGTCCTCTTATGAAAACCAAATAGTAAACACATAGGCACGGTGCATTAACTCTCACGTTGTTTCTTATTTTTTGACATAAATAGAGGAATCAACCAATAAGAGATGTGGGGCTTGTATGCTTTTAATGACTTGAGACTATCAAACATGACATGCAGTGGTCAGTTCGTTGCACGCAATGATATTAATAATGTTTACTATCATACTACCTCCGTCCTGGTTTATTAGTCCCCATTGTAATTTGTGATAAATTTTGACCAAAGATTTAACTGATAGAATGTTAGTGCATGTCAACAAAAGTTATATTGTTGGATTCGTATTTGAACATAGTTTTCAATGATATAATTTTTGATGGCATGCATAAACATTCCATTAGTTAAATTTATGGCCAAAATTTGACACAGATTACAATGGGGACCAATAAACCAGGCGGGGATTTTCCCGCGCGGTAGGCGGGGTAGTTCCGCCTAGTTGGTTCGACAGAGAAGCGAGAAGATGAGGGAGTAGGCTGCTGCAAACGTAGGGCTGTGTGATTTGACAGCGAGTTACTGTTGGGCAGGTGGGGCCCCGTGATTTGACTTGCCATTATCATTTTAACTACGGCGCTACGACCGACGTGAGTCTCCCGATTCCTGACCACATCCATACAAGTGCCTCTCCCAATGCTCCACCATGTAGTCGAGGCTGGCTCTTGCATGAGGCTAGTTCCAATGCATTGGTGCTTACATGAGGTACTAAGCACATTAAAAACTTTAGCAACTAAAGCCCCCAATGCATAGGTGCTTAACTTGTTGGTGCTAAGTATCCTTCATTTAATGATTTTGCAACTAAAGTTCTTCATGCATTGGTGGAATCCTTCCAATTTAAGTGTTTTGCCTAGGTTCTTGCGCTTGGCATTGTTTCTTCCTGGGGTCACCACACTCATCTCTCTCCTCTTAATTACCTTGCCACATCAGACTTTGTGCCTACATGGCAACCTTAGCACCTATACAAGGTGGAGCATTGGTAGGGGCCTGAGAGCCCACTTCTCCACTTTTTCCTTGCCTCTTTCCTCCACATATTCAAAAATGCCATGTAAAGCTTGATTATAGCCCACTATTGTACTCCCTCCGTCCGAAAATACTTGTCATCAAAATGGATAAAAATGAATGTATCTAGAACTAAAATATGTCTAGATACATCCTATTTTATCCATTTTGACGACAAGTATTTCCGGACGGAGGGAGTAGTACTTACTTGCTCCTACAGGTGCTAAGCTTGCCACATAGGCATAAAGTCTGATGTGGCAAGTTTGGTGACCCAAGGAAGAAACTGTGCTAAGTGCGTGTACCTAGGTGAAAAGACAATTTTGAGTCTATAGCTAATTAAATGAAGCAAACTTAGCAACAAAAAACTAATAAGCACACCATTTCATTGGAAGAGGTCACTCCTTGGAAAATGCAATAAATACTACTCCCTCTGTCCCATAATATAAGAACGTTTTTGGCACTACACTTGTGTCAAAAACGTTCTTATATTATGGGACAGAGGGAGTACGAAGAAAGGGATAGAGAGAAGTAAACAAACACTTATAGCCAACCTTATAACTAACCTTGTTGTAGTATGAGTGACTAAGTGATGGCATGCCAACATCAGATAGCCTAACGCACCGTGTTAAGTCTCCAAGGGCGCGACCGCGCGAGCGACGCGACGGTCGTGGTAGGCGCGACCATGATATGGGCTGCTGGCATCACACCATGCAACCGTTCAATCTCAGATCCAAGGGCTCTCAGAAGCCCGTATCATGGGAGAATGGAAAGCCACTACCCTGCCGTTCGCATGCTGGCAGTTCGCTCCTACTCGTCCCCACACGTCCTTTAATATTACGGTGGTTCGCTCCTAGTCGTCCTGTCCTTTCACATTACGGCAGTTCCACTAATCCTAACCCTCCTCCCAAATCCATGGCATCCCAAATCTCCATGATCGGCGGTGAGTACAAGGTTAGAACTATCACCGGCAATGAGTTCAACGTCATCTACACCCATTCTTCCGCGACGGTGAAAGGATGCCTTTCTCGCTTCAGATGCATGTTCGAAAACTCACATGATGAGTGGGTCGCTGGGCTAGATGTTGAGTACACCATGTACAAAAGTGGAGTATATACATTTTTTATAAGGCTAGAGGGCGGGGTAGTCTAGCTTTGTCGGTTTCACGAGAGGCGAGGGCCTTTGCGATTTGACGGCTCATTACCGCTGTCAAATCGAATAGTACTATGCTGCCCGCTGCACGCCCGGCTGAACACGCCTCCTCGCCTCCATCAAACCCCTCCGTTAAACCCGCATGCAAACCGAGAAACCTACTCTGGCCACACGTCCATTCATGAGCGGTCCGGAATTAAACGCAACACGGGCCGAGCTCCTCCCATCCGCCCTTAGTTTAAACGAGGCCAGATGCCGGCCAAGCTCCTACCGTCTGCCCTCTATTTACATGAGGCCAGATAGACAGCGGGCAAGAATCACACCCCTCCGCCGCTCCCCATCTCCTCCTTCACCATTTTCTCCACTCTTCCAATGGCTTCCGAGGAGCCGTTCTCTGGCATATTACCCGACTGGGTGGCCCGCCAAGCCCTCCGGATACGGGTGAGGCTGCTCGGTGCTTCACCAATCTCGCTTGGCCCGACGGAGCCAGTTTCCGCCCCAAGTAGGTGCGTGGTTCAGCAACTCGCCGCTCTAGTTCAGCTCGGTGAGGAGTGGCGAGTTGCTCCACGCCGGCATGGCGGCGAATACGCCAGTACGAGCATCGTCGCTGCCACGTCATACCGCGCCACCAGTGTCTGCACCTTTCGTGTCTGTGGGCGCGCCTCCCGTGCTTGCGGCAGCGCCATGCAGGCAGAGACAGAAGTCGGGTGCGTGGAGAGCGACGAGTCGGTGGCCAGCTTCTCCATGTCCACCGCCATCATCAAGGAGAAGTAGAACATGGGAGGCCGCCGCCACTTGGGTCCCATGAAGGTCACCGCCGAGGTGACGACTGCGCCTTCAGGTGGTTTCTTTGCTGCTTCGTCTCTTCTGAGGACCTTCGTCGACCCCGCAAGTGTCTGCCGGACATGAGGAAGACAAAGGGATCCGCGGGCGGCCATTTAGATTATGTACTCCCTCTCCAGCCGGCGGGAAATATTTGTTCTAAGAACGGATAAATTGTATGTATCTATAACTAAAATAAGTCTAGATACATCCATTTCAAGGACAAGTATTTCTGGACGGAGGGAGTATTAATTATACCAAGAGAGCCAGATTGGCACCGCTTAGTTCATGTAAATGTAATGAAATCCATCATGTTTATATGAAGATCCGGCTTTTTTATACGAAATCCTTCATGCTTATATGAAATCAGTCCGTGTTTGCACAAATTTCATCTGGTTAGTAAGAGTTGTGAAAATGTATGCCCCTGGCATTTGATGTCGTCCTCCAAGGAAGGAAGCGGGAGGAAATTTGCCGGCTGCTGTTGGAGATGCTCTTATGCTGGAAATAATAGAGTGACATCCAATCCATTTGAGTTAATTGCCTGTATGATTGTCCCTCTATAACAAGTTAATTGCATTTACAATATACACGTGACTTGCAGGGTGGCTACAGCTTCATACAGAAAGTTAAAAAGAAACAATTCCATCCTTAATCTTGTAATCTAAGTACTCTATGGGTTCCACTGTCAGTATAGTAGCGAAAGAAGTATATATTAAATAAGTAATATATAATATAAAAATCTAAAGTTAAAAGACAGAATTCGAACTGATGTCATCGCGTTACGAGCATCCGGTGCTAACCACTCTAGCACATTTTTGTTGTAGACCATGCTGGAGATATATCTCCATGTCTACTCTCATACTCCATTCATTCCTAAATATTTGTCTTTTCAGATTTCAAATGGACTACCACATACAGATGTGCATCTAGACATATTTTAGAGTGTAGATTCACTCATTTTGCTCCATATGTCTTTTTAGGAAGGGGTCAGATTTCTCCTTGATTTATTTATGAGGTATCCAGATGGCACTGCACCGCCAAGAAAAGAGGGTAACATCAAAATTATGGACTACTTTTTTGAGTATGTTGGTAAGGTCCGATCATAGTCACTTGTTAAAATCTCTAAAGAGACAAATACTCCATCCGTCCGGAAATACTTGTCACCAAAATTGATAAAAGGAAATGTATCTAGACGTATTTTAGTTTTAGATACATCTCTTTTTATCCATTTTGATGACAATTATTTCGGATGGAGGAGTATTTGGGAACAGAGGGAGTAGAAAACAGAGTTGGTGATGATGGTGTGCGTGCCATCCTGCAATATATGCCGTCGGATTTATATCTAACGGATAGGAAAGAAACTATGGCAATTTTGCAAGAATATACCCACACGCCTCTCCACGTTCACAAATAAGGCCTTCCCTCATTCAGCCTTTTCTCTCACAAGATAAACTACTCATACAAATGCATCTTGATGTTCCGTGCAATGCACGGGCAGCTAGCTAGTTTCTTTTAAAATAGTTGTTGCGATAATTGGGTTGAAGTGATATATTTTATGTTTGCCCCGAATGATTTCAGATTCACTAGTAGTAACAAAGAAAAGGTTGCCTTGTTAATTAACAGAAAACAGGGTGAAAACTATCACATGAGGCCGGTAAAAACAGAGCACACTGGGTTCAGCTTCATCGTCACTACACATGCGCGCGCGCGAGAAGTCTACATATCGAGGGGGCTACCGAGCAGGGCACCGAGACACAATGTTTGAGAGGGAAACCACTTGACAGATTATGATCATATCAAGTTGTCACCCTTCTGCTGTCATTGTTGGCGGGGGGGGGGGGGGGGAGGGAGAGAAAGACGTATCGAGAGTGTGCGCGGTAGGCACAGAGGCACAACTAGCGAGTGTGTGTATGTGTGTGTCTGAATGAGGAGTAGATAGATTATTATCAAGATCGAGGTGCCACCCTACTCCTTCAGTGTCAGGTAGTGTGTGTGTGTATGTTTGAGAGAGAAGCCAGTCGATAGATTAGTATCAAGATCGAGGTGTCACCCTACTCCTTCGGTGTCGGGTAGTGTGTGTGTGTGGGTGTGTGTTTGAGAGAGAAGCCAGTCGATAGATTAGTATCAAGATCAAGGTGTCACCCTACTCCTTCGGTGTTGGGAAGTGTGGGTGTGTGTGTGGGGGGGGGGGCAGTGACACTCACATATCTCTACTTCTTATAAAAAACAGAGTTGGTGATGATGGTGTTCCTGCCATCCTACAATATAGGCCATCCGATTTATATCCGACGGGTAGGAAGGAAACTATGGCAATTTTGCAAAAAGATACCCACACCCCTCTCCGCATTTGCAAATAAGGCATTCCCTCATTCATCCTTTCTCCCACAAGATAAACTACTCATACAAATGCATCTTAATGTTCCGTGCAACGCATGGGCATCTTGCTAGTAGGGAGAAGGAGTTTGTGTGACACATATCTAGCTATATTAAGGGATAGGTAGATAGCATTTGTGCGAGGCATACTTAAAGCATCACGAAGATAAACAAATAGTGTGCATGCAAGTGCCGGAAAAATTGAAGCGAGAAACTATGTGTGCGCGTGCGGGTGTGTGTGTGTGTGTGTGTGCGAGAGAGAGAGAGAGAGAGAGAGAGAGAGAGAGAGAGAGAGAAATCTCAAAACAAAAGGTGCTCTGTTGTAATCCCATTGTATGTATTCATATGTGTGAGAGACATGATTATACTTTGAGACATTAGTGGCTGTGGGTGGGCAGAATTAAAGGGCTGGGCGTGTTAGATAGAGAGAACATGTGTGTTTCTGTGTGAGAGACTTCTAGGACGGGGTAGAAAGACTAATTTAACCTTGACAGAGGGAGAGAAATACATGAAGTGCGCGTGTGTGATTCCGATGCCCATAGGGAAATGAGATATGTATGCGTGTGAGAGAGATTGCACAATTCATTCACGTATCACTATCTAGTGATCGTGGACGTGCATCGCTTGAACATAAGTCAATATCTACTTCGTATCGTGGCCAAAGGTACAATATCGATTCAACGCTATAAAGATTGGACACTCACATATCACATTTTTTTCTATTTAAATAAACCTTTTCAGTTGTGCATGCCAAAGTTACAGTGATGTTTCTTCAAACAACCAATGTAGCTATCATGTACATGCACCATTGTTACTCTTGCATTCAAATTCATTAGTCTTGGATGATTTAAGTTTCTATTTTGAAGTAATATATGTAATATTCATATATGAATTCAACGGGTACGCAATTTATGAAATGGAGGCTATGTAATTATATTAGGTAACACTTTTAAGTAGCGGACTACAATATCCATTTCTTTTTGTGCGCCTCTACACTAACACATCAATGCATTATGTTTAAAGTAAATAACCAATGGCACTAAATTATCTATTTACACGAGGAATACATAGGCTGAGCGTTTGATCCCTTTTTTGTGAATGTGCCACTACACCCGTACGATTGGCCGTGCCCGTGTGAACTTCCAAGTTATCGGCGCATCATCCCGAGTTATTGTCTTTTTTTCTGGGGTGGACTTCACACCAGTTATTAACTGCTGACGCATGCCCCGTGTACACAGTCTAGCATGACCTTCCCGCTAGCACGGTCCAAAATTAGTTGAAACTGGATACGAACGATCCCGCGGGCGAAATTCCCGCCTCCTTCTAAAATTTCCGCCACCTTAGTCTTTAGCATGCGAAATTCCCCTTTTGTCCTTGGTGCATGGATACCAACAGTTACAATACCGACCTCATCTACATAATAGGTCGGAGCTGCTTTGGTAACTTCCGGTTCCCCTGTAGGATCAAAAGTATGTCTAGAGGGGGGGGGGTGATTAGACTACTTGACCAAATAAAAGTTTAGCCTTTTCCCAATTTTAATTCTAGGCAGGTTTTTAGCAAATTAGCACAAGTCAAGTAATCAACCTACACATGCAATTCTAGAGTATAGCAGTGGAATTTAACACAATTGCATATGAAGGTAAAGGGAGGAGTTTGAGGAGCCAAACGCAATTTGTAGACACAGAGATTTTTGAGTCGTGGTTCTGATAGGTGGTGCTATCGTACATCCACGTTGATGGAGACTTCAACCCACGAAGGGTAACGGTTGCGCGAGTCCACGGAGGGCTCCACCCACGAAGGGTCCACGAAGAAGCAACCTTGTCTATCCCACCATGGCCGTCGCCCATGAAGGACTTGCCTCACTAGGGGTAGATCTTCACGAAGTAGGCGATCTCCTTGCCCGTACAAACTCCTTGGTTCAACTACACAATCTTGTCGGAGACTCCCAAGTGACACCTAGCCAATCTAGGAGACACCACTCTCCAAGAAGTAACAAATGGTGTGTTGATGATGAACTCCTTGCTCTTGTGCTTCAAATGATAGTCTCCCCAACACTCAACTCTCTCTCACATGATTTGGATTTGGTGGAAAGAAGATTTGAGTGGAAAGCAACTTGGGGAAGGCTAGAGATCAAGATTCATATGGTAGGAATGGGATATCTTGACCTCAACACAAGTGTAGGTGGTTCTCTCTGAGAAAATATAAGTTGGAAGTGTAGGCATGTTCTGATGGCTCTCTCCACGAATGAAGAGGAGGTGGAGGGGTATATATAGCCTCCACACAAAATCTAACCATTACACGCAACTTACCAATCTCGGTGGGACTAAATTAAGAAACTCGGTTTGACCGATTCAGTAAACCTAGTGACCGTTAGGATTTTCGGTGGGACTGACATGCAACTCGGTAGGACCGATATGGTTAGGGTTAGGGCATAACGTAATCTCGGTGAGACCGATTACACAAACTCGGTGAGACCGATTTTGGTACTAAGCTAACCAGAGAGTTGGTTAGGTAAACTCGGTGGAACCGATTCGCTCATCTCGGTTGGACCAAAACATTACAAAAGGGAAACAAGGAGTTTACATTCCAATCTCGGTGGGACCGATCGCTCATCTCGGTAAGACCGAAACGTTACGAAGGGAAACAGAGAGATTACAATCCCATCTCGGTGAGACGGAGATCCCTATCGGTGAGACCGATTTGCCTAGGGTTTGTGGCAGTGGCTATGACATCTGAACTCGGTGGCGCCGGATAGAAAGAATCGGTGGGGCCGAGTTTGACTTTTGGTTTAGGTCATATGTGGATGTGAGAAAGTAGTTGAGGGCTTTTGAGCATATCAATAAGCACTTAGAGAAAGATCCTCATTAAGCAACACCTCATCCCTCCTTGATAGTATTGGCTTTTCCTATAGACTCAATGTGATCTTGGATCACTAAAATATAAAATGTAGAGTCTTGAGCTTTGAGCTTGAGTCAATCCTTTTGTCCTTAGCACTTTGAGGGGTCCAATTTACTCATCCATGCCATGCCAATCATTGAGCTTTCCTGAAATATTATCTTGGAATAGCATTAGCTCAATGAGCTATATGTTGTAGGAATTACCAAAACCACCTAGGGATAGTTGCACTTTCAATCTCCCCCTTTTTGGTAATTGATGACAACATATAGATCAAAGCTTCAACAAATGATAATAAGATTGAAAACATTGTCACTTTGAGAAGTATGTGAAAAGCAAGAGCTCCCCCTAAATTTGTGCATAGTTTAGTATTTGCTTTGGACTGCAAATGCACAATGAGTTAGGATCATGGGGTACTCTTCCATGTCACATACATCTTGGTGGAGCGCTCAAAATGATAATAATTAAATACATGCACTCATCACCAAGCAAAGTGAATGATCATATGAGGATATAAAAGATAGTATCATCCAAACAAGCATTAATGTAGCATAGCATATGATCAAACACATGATCATCCAAGTATCACACAAACGTAGAATGTATCTCAAACAAGCAAACAAACCATGTTCAACCACCAAAAACAAGAGAGAACAAAAGCAACACTCTCTCTCGAAGCCTATGATCTATACATTTTCTCCCCCTTTGGCAGCAAGTACCAAAAAGTTCATAAAAAGTGCATAGTGATAAATCAACTCTCAGGCTTGATCTTGATGTGGTGGTGTAGAAATGACTCCAAGGACGAAGGCATCAGTTGAGGATGATGGAGCTGGTGGAGTGGCTTCTGGAGCTGGTGGCACTGAAGCTGTTGCTGGTGCTGATGAAGTTGCTCTGGTGTCTGTCACTGGCACTGCAGCAGATCTCTGACTTCTGGGCACTCCTGCAAATGCATCAGTAGTAGTCTTGCCCTTCCTCTCCTGCATTTCATCCTGAAGTTGATCAACAACTGACTGTATCTCAGTGAACTTCACATCCAAGTCATAGAACTTCTGCTCCATGATTCTCTCCAAGCTCTCCTGGTTTTGTGTCAGGGTGGCGAAACCCTTATCAATCCTCAGAGTGGAGGCAATCAAGTAGCCAAGCTGATCTTGCTTGCTCTTCAGGAAGTACTGAGATGCCTCTTCAGCAGTTGGCATCTTAGCAGCCTTTTCAGTCCTTGCCTTCTCCTTCTTTGCTTGTGCTTGCACAGAAGATGGTTCATCTTCATCCATCACTACTGTGTTGTCCTCATAATCTAGGAAGATGGACAGGTGTTCCTTGTCCAAAACATAGGTGCATGTGCCCATCTTGGAGTTGATGAGCTCCTGAATCTGTGGAACATACCCACAACTCCTCTTCTAGTCAGCAGCTGTCCTCTTGATAGTCTCAACTATTAAGCTCATGACTTTGAACTTCCGAGGCACATCAAATATGTGAAGCAAACTAATTGCATGGCCTCTGATCATCTTGTGATCACCTGACTTTGGCAACAAAGTATGCCTGAGGATCCAGTTGATTGTTGGCAAACCTGACAGAAGGTAATGTACTGATCCAAATTTGTGTGACCGAGGGTATATATAGCCTGACCCTGTCGGTGTGACCGAGTGGAACGACTCGGTGGCACCGAGATGCATAACTGCAAGCAGTTGCTGCAACTTGGTGTGACCGAAAAGTTCAAATCGGTTGCACCAAGATTGAAAACCTAGATCGACTTAGTGATCTCGGTATGACCGAAAAGGATGAACCGGTCAGACCGAAAAGCACAAAGAAGTTTTGGAAGTTTAAGTCTATGATGAATCGGGAACTCCAAGTGCTCCTCACATAGAGTGGTTTGAATCTGACTTGATCAAACTTTGTGATGTAGAATGAATAGAGTTTGAGACAAGAATAGCATAGATAGCTAGAGAGGGTTCTTAGGCATTCTTGTCCATCCACTTGGCAAAAAGAAAAGAAACCAAACAAGCAAAACTACAAGTGGATGTCCTCGAATGAGTAAAATATGCAAACGACATGCTCACACAATAAAATAGCAGATAAAATATGTGACAAAGAATGCACAACCAATTCTAGCATCTATCAAGCAATTGGCGATGACTAGGTCATCTATATATGAGTATTTTGACTTAGGAGTCAAATGAGAACATTTGATCATAGGTCATACTCATCGTTTAAGCTCAAGTGGGGTTGCCACTTTTACATAATGCATTGATGTGTTCACATCATTAGAGTTGCTCTAGATCAATTCTTAGAGTAAAGCTCCCCCTAGATGTGAGATCCCCCCAAAGAGGGATGAACTAACCTTGGGTTTTGTCGATGTTAACTTCATGTAGGTGTTGAAGATGTGGATGCTCTATGTTGATGTAGATCTTTTGGAGCAATCCTTTGGAGTGAGTTGCACTTTCAATACCTACACGGATTAGTCCCACAAGGAACAAACAAGGATATCCATAGACATAGAGTGATGCACACACAAGATGATGTCTATGAAAGCATTGAGTTACCTTGTCCCTTGTCTTACCAACAAGAGGGTTTGTGACTCCATGAACTAGTGCAAGATGTGGAAGTTGGTTGCACTTGTCCTCGCCAAGATGATAAGAATGAAGTATGTTGGCGGAGTCACCCTCATGAACTCTCTAGTTCTTCTTCTTCGGGATCCACACCATCTTGATGGGAATCCTTGGAGTTGTAGTCGTACTTGATGAAGTAGAACTTGACGTAGTATTGGGAACCCACTTGACCAAAGCCTTAGGAGCTTCTTCAAATGCATCAATATCCTCTTGAAGCTTGTCCTTGCCTTTCTGCTTGTGGTCTTGTTGTGGAAGATCATCTTGAGCTTGTGTCCTTTTGAAAGAAGTAGGATCATACTTCTCTTGTTGAGGAACAAACTTCGTCTCGGGGTATTGATCTTCTTCCCACTCAACTCCATTGGCGTTGAACTTTCGTTCAAAACCAACACCTTTATTCTTCCGGTGCCTTCCTTGCTTGCATACAATTTCCTCGAATTGCTTACTTCCGGCAAGGCTCTTGTAAACACCTTTCTCTATAATTCCCTTCAATAAGTTGTTTTCTTGCTCAAGTGTAACTTGGCTAAGAGAATCATTAGTGGAATCAAGAAAATTACTAGAAGCAACAACATTGGATTTAGCATGATGACTGTTGTTACTACTAGAGGAAGAATCTTTCTTGTTCTTGTTACCAGACTTGACTTGAGGCATGAAAGTAGATAATAGTAAATGTTTGGCAATGTAAGAAGAACTTTTCTTGCGAAGATCATCATTGATAGCTTTTAAAAACTCATGTTCTTGCTCAAGGTTGAGCTTTTCAAAACATAATTTCTCATGAGTGCTTCAAAGTTCTCGATGATCTCCTAAGATAGTTTCATGAGCTAACTTAAGAGTGTTTAGTTCTTTAGTTAGAAGCTCAATCTTATCCTTATCATTGTCATTCGTTTTATCTTGTTTAGCATGATTAATTGACGTTTCATCATAGTATTCATCACTAGAGTTGTCAATAAGTAAATCATCATCACCTAACAAGTCATCTTCATCACTATTGAAATCAACATACTCGGGGTGAGTTACCTTAGGGACTTTAGCCATGAAGCATCTTCCAATTCCTTCATTTGGTGAATCAAATATGTCATAGCGTGAGCGTTGTATTGCAACATCTTCAACTCTTCCATGGTAGCTTCACGGTTTGGTTCTCTCCCATGAAAGAATTCACCTTGCAAGCCAATACACACAATAGCCCATACGGCAGGGTTATGTCCAAGAATATGCATTTTCATCTTATGCTTCCAACTAGCAAAATTAGTACCATCAAAGTAAGGACCTCTATGGTGATAATTTCCCTCGCTAGACGCCATACTCTCCTAGGTTTTGAAACCAAGGCTATGACCACCAAACGCTATGGAAATCAAAGCAAATGGAGACCAAAGCTCTTATACCACTTGTAGGATCGAAAGTATGTCTAGAGGGGGGGTGATTAGACTACTTGACCAAATAAAAGTTTAGCCTTTTCCCAATTTTAATTCTAGGCAGGTTGATGCGGAGCATCCTACGGTCATCACCATGTCAAGAGTCCGTTTGGCAAGTGACACGTGCGACCTCTACTTCTCATACATAAAGGTGAATCTTCTCCTTTACACGTGCTCACTTGACCTCTTCGAGGATGGTATACTACTTGACACTTCTCCTGTGTGCATGCATAGGTATTGTCAGAGCTTCACGGATGTCGAGGAGGAGTGCAAGCGCCAAGGAACAACTACACCATCCGCGAGGGAAGCCTGGAAGCGACGACGGAAGAAGATGGAGCTGCTAAAGCTACAGCGGCCGGACATCCGGGCCAGAGGCCGGACATCTGGCGCCTGTGCAGTCGCCCACGAACTGCCCCAACAGACGGCCAAAAGCATCAGTGGCCGGACATCCGGCGCCAGCCCGGACATCCGGCGCCTCAGCAACGCCCGGACATCCGCCGACCAACCCCGGAAATCCGGCGCCCCCTGTCCAGAGAACACCGAGGCCGACATCGCCAGCCCGGACATCCGGCCTCCCGCGAACGGCCGGACATCCGGTCCCCAACCCAGACATGCGGCGCCTGCTTGCGCGCAGAGTCGGGCCCGAGGCCCATGTATCCCTTCCCCACTTACCCCTTCGTGGCTAAGACTATATATACTCCATCCCCTTCCTCTAGTTAGGGTTAGCAAATATGATAGCTCATTCTTAGGTGAGCTTTGCTCCTACCTCTACTCTTGAGAGAGAGAGAGACTACCACTCCCATGGAGTTCAAGACCTCCATGTGAGAAGATCCCGCGGGATTCAAGCCCCCCTTCGTGGGAAGATCCATCTAGGATATCATCAAGACCTCCTCTTGGAGATGAACCTTACCTTGTATCTTTCCCTTTGTTGTTCATGTACGTTGTAATCTTGTGTGCTTGATTGTCTAGTGGATGTGTGATTGGACTTGTTCTTGAGTGTTTCCCCTTGTGATTTCTCCCCGTTCTTCCCCGTGTTCTTCGTGCTCTTCGAGGGATCCCACTCCAAACGTGAAAGATCGGCCTACACCGTGTTAGCCCCGTATCATATGGTATCATGAGCCAGGTTTATCACATGGGAGTCCCTCCCACCATTTTCTAGCCTTGTTTTGTTGTGTTCTTCCCCAAAATCCGAAAATCCCCACCAAAAATAGCCCCAATTTTTTTTTGTGATTTGTTGGTTTGATGATGTTTTGTTGATTTTGATCCGTGGATTTGCTTGGTTTCAAGTGGATCTAGCATTTACCCAAGTTTCCCCACCTTCCATCCACGAAATCCATCAAATTTTGCCCTCGAAATCATCAATTTCCGCCCCAATTCAAAATTTCCGCCCCAAACGAGATATGGAATCGTCGGGCTGGACATCCGGGCCTCAGGCCGGACATCCGGGCCATATGGCCGGACATCCGGGCCCCAAGCCGGACATCCGGGCCCTAGAGCACCAGATTTGCATGATTCGGGACATCAGCCACCGGATATCCGGCCAAACCCCCCAGACATCCGGTCCCTGGCATTTCAGCCTTCCGTGTTTGACCGTTCTGGCCATAACTAATTCATCTGAACTCCGATTTTGATGTTCTTTAGCTCGTTTTGAAGCTCTTGACACCCTTTCCCACAAAAATACCACCAACACCATTTGACTCCATCAAATTTTCCGAATTTTGGCAAGTTTGCCTAGGCCCTCCACCATATCATCCGCATTACCACCACTGACTTCCGCAACCTAACCCATTTTGTTCACCATAGCATTAGTAGTTGCTTGAGTAGTGATTTGAGTCTCCTAAGGTGTTTCGGCTACTTAGGGACGATTGCTTCTTCATCAACCACCACCACCACTTCCGCATAGGCTTACCCACCATACATTTTGCAACTTAACCAAATAATTGTTTGAGCTTGTTTGAGTTGTGGCTTGTGTCTCCTAAGGTGTTTCAGCTACTTAGGGACGACAACTTCAACTCCGACACGTGTATAGACATCATTCCACTTCCACATTACCAAGTGCAAACCATCACCGCTTTCCACTACCACCATTTGACCTTTGCCTTTGAGCTTTTGAGTTCGCGGTTTTTCCGTTTCCTAGGGTGTTTCGGCTAACTAGGAACGACTCTACATCAAGAACACCGCCACTCATCATCGCAAAGGACGGTAACCTCGACGACACCACTGTATATTCCCATTGCAATTGCATTGTTAACCCCTAGCCCATTTTGCGTTAGTTGCCTATCGAGACTAGCCATTTGAGTATTGCTGGCAACGTTACTTGTGCACATTAGTGATCATTGATCTATAGCTTCCATTGCATACATACCATGTCATTTGGTATCATCATATCATATCTTGTGTCACAAGTTTGTTCCCGCATATACACAACTGCTATCTTGGTTTGTGCAAAGTGGCCATATCATACAAAAAAAGAAATAAAGCTTTTAAGCAAAAGAAGAGAGCAAAGAGCTTATAAGCAATAGGCATAGCATCAAAATATATCATTTGGTATCATACTTGATCATCTTGGATCATTGTGTGAGAAACACTGGGAACCATACATACATAGCATACTTGGGATAGAAGTTTATCCATTTTGCATATCATAGGTTGTGCACAAGTGTCGTATCCGTCTATTGAGCAATCATGCTAGTGTCTCTCTTGAGTTGTGCAACACGAGCGTTTTCCGTGGATTCCACATTTTGTGCTCATTCCTTGGTTGCACGACCCCATTTATCTATCCGTGTGTGTGTTTCCGTGTGCCACATGTTGCTATTGGTCTACTTGTTTTACTTGCAAATTTGTGAATCTCTTTCAACATTATTGACTCTTGCTAACATTTTGCATTAAATTTTTGTGCCACTATCCTCACCGAGCTCTACCATAAGCTTTACTTGATAGGTGTGAGTGAACAAGTCTGGTACCAATCCCACTATTCTTTCATCTCACATTGAGTGAAGCGGGATACATCCTCAACTTTGGGAAAAGGTAACTTGGTATTGTTTATCTCATTTCCTACTCACCTTTGCTTGAGTCTTGTGATGGATAGGCAAGGCATTTCACCTTCGGTCTACAACAACAACGACGAGTTCGATGCCATGAAAAATAACAATTCCGACGCCAAGATGCAAGCTAAAATGGAGGAGATCAAAGCCCTCATCAAGTCCTACAAGCGATCTTCCTCATCTTAGAGAAGACGCTCAAGAGCACATCCTTCCGAGCTACCATCTCCGGCAAGATCACATCGGCATCGACACCATCACCAACAAGAACGTGAAGGTCAAGAGCTCAACACCAAAAACTGCTCAACGACTTCACCATCTCCCTAGGCATCTTCGCCAAGCGACTTCAAGGCATCTTCGCCTTCGAATATTCGGCATCTTCGCCAACAAGCACCCCAAGACTACGCTCAAGAGAAGCTCCCCAAGCTCAAGTCCGCGACTTCCAAGAGCTACTACGACCTCGACATCGACCACGAGATTCCTTTCTATGGGACTCAAGAACCCGAGGAGTACCTCGAGTGGGAGCGTTTGATGGACGACTACCTCATGCTACATCAAGTCCCTTCCGAAGATCAAGTGAAGTGCGCCACAAGAAACTTCCATGACTACGCATTGGCATGGTGGCTTCACACACCTTCGGAGAGCTACGAGATGAGTTGGCCCAAGACGAAGAGAGCTTTGCGGCGAGAGTTTGTGCCTCCAACCTACACGGAACAACTTCAACGCCAAATGGAGAACACCATTCAAGGATCCAAGTCCATCGACATGTACTTCAAGGAGATGAAGAATGCCTTGCGACGAGCCGGCGTGGACGACCCCATTTGGATGAAGTTCCACTTCATGATGGGATTGAACAACGACATCTCCAAGACAATCTTCCTCGAGAACTATGAGTCCCTCGACGACAACTACATTGGTGCTTTCAAGGCGGAACAAGAACTCATGAAGACCAAGGCTTCTCTACCCCAAGCACAATTCGTGGCGACCAAGCTCTATGACAACGAGCATGAGGATAGTACCACCACGATGTCCAAGCCCGACGAGCTCCAAGATGATGCTCCCAAGTTCGACTTCACCGCCATCCCTCTTTGTGGAATTGATGGTGCCGAGTCTACCACGACTCTTTTTCAAGATGGTGCGGCGACGAGTATGACTACGAAGACCCTCAAGGACCAAGCTTTGGAGGTGAGCGACAAGGTGGCAAGCAAGGATGGTGCTTCCATCTTAGGAGGTGAGAGTGGTGATGTGCCATCTTCGTCCTTCATGCACGACGATGATGAAGAGATGATCGAGCATGGGATTTTCCCTTCGGTCATGGAGGAGAGTGATGATGTGCCATCTTCGGCCTTCATCCACGGCGACGACAAAAAGATGTTTCAGCAACCAGTGATCCAGAGACACTAGTACTCCACCCTTTCGATGCAACAGCCCAATTACCTATCAACCTAAAGGCTTGAACCACATCACTGTCTGTCGTAATTGAGACATCCAAGGATCAAAGTTAATCCGGATGGCTTTGTCATTCTCACCTTCTTTTGGCTGCAGGCTATATCGTTGACAATCAGGGGAGTTTGCTCCCAAACTCCTAGGGCTCGCCGTGTAGACACAGTTTTCCATAGCAAATAGAGCCTCTCTGCCATCAAGGTCCTTGCCAACGGTGTTCTCCTGGTTAATCGGATAACTGAGTCCGAGAAACAGAGAGTGTGAACCAAGGCTGTTTACCCGCCTCCAACTAAAAAATCTTGAAGGCCCCAACAAGCTGGTATCCTGCTCATAGACGCAACAACCATTGTCCGAATACTAGCGTATTTCACGGTGCTTGTATACAGTGAGGTTTTTGGAATATAACTTTTCTAGCTCATGTGTCCGAATGATCATCAGTCTTTTGCCGTTGTCTGATCGAGCGAGGAACCAGTTGTGCTTCCCTGTTTTTGGGAAAGGTGGTGTGATTACAAAGGGCGGTAACTGTAGGGACACTGCATCATATCAGAAAGGACATGCATTGTTAATTTAAGATCAGCGTTGTTTAGAGTATGAGTAGGATAATGCAAGAACAACATTGATATGTCCCTGTTGGAACTGGGAGGAAAATACAGGGAAATGTATACTGGGTTCGAAAATATAGAAGTGCCATGCATGGTTATACTCATGTTATCTCGCAATCGATTCTTCACAGGAAACTACCATGTCGTGCATGTTATGTAATCATGTTCTGTCCTAACAAACAAATTCTTCAAGGTAACTAACATACCATGCATTGTTATATACTCATGTTCTGTGGGCAAAATTTTTGTGAGGATATTATTCTAGCCATTGATTGCTAAAGGGTGAATATAGGTATGTACACATGGACATGGTAAGCATTGCAGGATTTCACAACTTCCAAATATAGAGTTCTCCATATGCACATTTCCTTCCCTAATGTATGGTTAGATGAAACCAACAGTGTGGTGCATGTTTCTACATCATGAAAATGAGGAAACTAACATGGCCATTGATACACTCACATTTAGTAGTAGTATATAGATTACTGTAAAATAAGGATAATATCCATATATTCCTAACCGTTTGATTATTCAGGGGGTACAAATTGGCTGTAATGACATGGTCACAATCGCATGAATAACTCATTCCAAATATAGCTAATTTACGGCATCTCTAATACATTGCCATAGTTCTACTCAAATTCTACTCAAACAGGGATATGCCAATCATCACAAAAAGTTCAAACAGTGTCATGACGTCATCCTGAACATGAGACGGAAACAACTTACACGCACCGTCCCAGCAATACGTGGTGCCATCTGCTTTGTCGATCGCGTAGATGATGCCATTGTGTTCAATAGCATCACAGAAGTGTGTATCATCTTTGACAATGATCCACTGCGAGCTGAGTTGTCTCCAGCTAAAGAAGGCACCGGCGTAAAGATAGGCGAGTCTGCGGTCGAACAAGGCAATTAGCTTGAAGTCCGCATAATTCGCATGTCGTGTGGGCACTTGGCAGATTATAATCTTCTGCAAAACAAGGCCCGTCCAACTGACGTGGTAATCTAGATGACTTGGATCGCGATGGTAAAACTCTATATAATCCAACGGAGGAAGGATAATCTCATGGGAGGTCTGGAAGTTCACGAGCACCAACTTTTTACTGTCTTCTCTGAAGGCAGCCATCTAGTGGGAGTTCATGCTGACGCAGTACATACCTGCCAAGAAGTTTCGGGCGATGGTGATCGGATCGAAGTCGAGGAAAATGATGTATGGCGACTGAGGGAGTCCTAGATTAGGCGGTGTTCGGATAGCCAGACTATGACCTTTGGCCGGACTCCCGGACTATGAAGATACAAGATTGAAGACTTCGTCCCGTGTCCGGATGGGACTTTCCTTGGCGTGGAAGGCAAGCTTGGCGATACGATATGTAGATCTCCTCCCATTGTAACCGACTCTGTGTAACCCTAGCCCTCTCCGGTGTCTATATAAACCGGAGAGGTTTAGTCCATAGGACGAACAACAATCATACCATAGGCTAGCTTCTAGGGTTTAGCCTCTCTGATCTCGTGGTAGATCAACTCTTGTACTACCCATATCATCAATATTAATCAAGCAGGAGTAGGGTTTTACCTCCATCGAGAGGGCCCAAACCTGGGTAAAAACATCGTGTCCCTTGTCTCCTGTTACCATCCGCCTAGACGCACAGTTCGGGACCCCCTACCCGAGATCCGCCGGTTTTGACACCGACATTGGTGCTTTCATTGAGAGTTCCACTGTGCCGTCGCCATCAGGAAGGATGCCACGTCCCGTCTTTAAAGACGGCACTCTTGCTAAAGGAGCTTTGGCTATCGGCCAAACTCTCCGGCTAGGCGGTTTTCTTATGACCGCCTGTTCGGCCGCCGCGCCGACGATGACTTCTCGGGTCATCAAAAGCAATCTCCATGTCGACTCGGAACTCGCCGAGCAGTTAGATCCGATGGAGCTCTCTTCCTTAAACGAGCTCTTGGATCGCATCGCCGCCCTGGGAGTCGCTACAGACTATGATCAGATTGGGCTTAAACCCGATCCAAGAGAAATTGACTCTCCCTAGGTCACCCACCACGTCGCGGTGGTGGAGGAACAATGCGGCGAATCTATACACATCTTAAGGACCAAATATGTCCGGATTCCCGATCCCCCCAAGCCGGATACCCGCGGAGGGGAGGACATCACTCAAGCCCTGAACCTAAAGTCAGGCAGCAGGCCAGATTCATTGGACAGCATCCAAGAACCCAAGCTTCCGAATTCGGAAACTCCTTGGCCCCTGAGCCTCAGATCGGGCGAGGTTCCGGATTTAACTCCACCCGCCCACCCTAACATAAGGGATCTATCCCAAGTTCGGCAAGAGCCCACGGAAACAGTAAATCATTACTGGGCCAGATTCCTCCTGGTTATGAACAGGATAGAGGACTGCCGCGAGGAGGATGCAATTTCATCCTTCTGCAATAATTGCACGGACATCGGAATCCTCAACGCCATAAGTCGCCGTGATATTACACGCTTCACTGACTTGGCATCCATGGTACGAAAATACTGTGCGATGGAAAGCGTCCGGAAAACCGAAATAAAATTCTGGGACGATCCGGCCCTGAATACAACCCCAGTCCGAAATAAAAGGGCGCATTATCGCCATGCACAGGGGTTAATCACCAAAAAACAAAAACCCTCTATAGGGTATGGAACCGTACTGGAGGGATGGCTCAATGGACCCTGTAAAATTCATAGTACAGAGGGCGTCACACCAACTCATAGCCTTAGAGCATGTTGGATACTCCGGCAGGTGGCCAGAAGTGGCGAGGAGCTTCTAACTCCAGAATCCGCAGAGCACCACCCCAGGAATACCAGTACGGTATCAACAGTCTTCGAGACTTTCGCATCAAACAATGTGCGGAAACGAACACTCCGCAGCCTTACCGAAGTCTACCAGGTAGCAACAATAAACCCATGGAGTGACACGGCTATTACCTTTAATGCCAGTGACGAACCTAAATTCCGAACAGCCCGAGCACCAGCCGCATTGGTCCTCAGTCCGATAGTGGACGGCTTTCGACTTACCAAGGTACTCATGGACGGTGGCAGCGGATTGAACCTCATTTATGAGGAAACCCTTCGAAAAATGGAAATAGACTGGAGCCGCATTGAGCGAAGCAACACAACCTTTAGAGGAATAATCCCCAGTCGGGAAGCGTGCTGTACAGGAAAAATCACACTGGATGTGGTGTTCGGCACGCCGGATAATTACAGGTCCGAGGAGGTCACATTTCAAGTGGCCCCGTTCAGCAGCGGATACCACGCTCTGTTAGGGCGAGAGGCATTCACAATTTTTCAAGCTATACCCCATTACGGGTACATGAAGCTCAAAATGCCCGGACCCAACGGAATCATCACTCTTGCTAGTGACCCGGACATAGCACTCCGCGCCGAAAACAAGACAGCCGCACTGGCCCTTGAGGCATTATCCGAAGCCCTAGCGGCCGAGGAACTAACTGCGCTGCGCTCCACGGTGGACAGGGACGACGTGATACTCGACAAAAGATCCAAGTCCACCTCCTTTAAACCGGCAGACGAAATAGTCAAATTCCAAGTCCATCCAACGGACCCTACAAAAACGGCCTCCATCGGGGCACAATTAAACCCTGATGTAGACGCCGCACTACGAGAATTCCTACGCGAAAATTGGGACATCTTTGCCTGGCACCCTTCAGACATGCCAGGAATCCCACGCAGGCTGGCCGAGCACAGCCTAAACATCCTAAAAGGATTCAAGCCTGTTAAGCAGGCTCTTCGGCGTTTCTCTGAACCTAAGAGACAAGCCATGGGAGAGGAGCTAGCCAAACTACTGGAAGCCGGATTCATCAGAGATATAAAACATCCGGACTGGCTAGCAAACCTGGTGATGGTACCAAAGAAGGACAAATCCTGGCGCCTATGCGTCGATTTCAAGGACCTCAACAAGGCTTGCCCAAAGGATCCCTTCCCCCTCCCCAACATTGATCAAATCATCGACGCTACCGCAGGACACGATTCATTGTGTTTCCTCGACGCATACTCTGGCTACCATCAAATCAAGATGGCAGAGCCAGACCAAGCCGCAACGGCATTTATCACCCCATAAGGCCCATTCTGCTTCAACACAATGCCCTTCGGGCTCAAAAACGCCGGCGCAACATATCAGCGCATGATTCAGACATGTCTGGCCAACCAGATCGGCAAAACAGTTGAAGCATACGTGGATGACGTGGTCGTCAAAACCAAGCATGTCGAAACTCTAATAGACGACTTGAGGCTCACGTTCGATAACCTCCGAACATATGACATCAAGCTTAACCGGGAAAAATGCGTTTTCGGCGTACCAGCCAGAAAGCTCTTGGGCTTCATTGTATCCGGTAGAGGAATTGAAGCAAACCCAGCCAAGATCCGAGCTCTGTCACAATTGGATATTCCAAAGGACCTCAAACAAATACAAAAATTGACTGGATGCGTGGCGGCTCTAAGCCGCTTCATCTCCCGCTTGGGAGAAAAGGCATTACCCCTTTATCGCCTCCTCCGGCGCACCGAACACTTCGAGTGGACGGATGCTGCCACGGCCGGACTCGAAGAAATAAAAGCCATATTGGCAACAAACCCGGTCCTGGCCGCGCCTAACATCGGCGAACCAATGCTATTATACATTGCGGCAACTCATCAAGTTGTAAGCGCAGTGCTCGTCGTCGAACAAGAAACGGACGGACACAAATTCCCCCTTCAAAAACCAGTCTACTACGTGTCCACTGTCCTCACTCCATGCAAGTCCCGGTACCCGCATTACCAAAAGATAGCGTACGCAGTGTTCATGGCATCCCGGAAGCTATGACATTACTTTCAAGAGTGTTCAATAACAGTAGCCTCCGAAGTGCCTCTTAATGATATTATAAACAACCGCGATGCGACGGGCCGGATTGCCAAATGGGCCATTGAGCTCCTCCCGTTCGACATAACCTATAAGCCACGGCGAGCTATCAAGTCGCAAGTTTTGGCCGACTTTGTCGCTGAATGGACTGAAGCCGAACTCCCTAAAGAGTACGGCACATATTCCAACTGGATCATGCACTTCGACGGCTCCAAAATGCTAGCGGGTCTGGGGGCTGGTGTCGTTCTGACGTCCCCAACAGGAGATACAGTTCAATATGTACTCCAGATAATGTATACGGACTCTAACAATGCAGCCGAATACGAGGCCCTTCTACATGGTCTCCGGATGGCAGTCTCCATGGGCATTCAACGCCTAGAGGTGCGTGGGGATTCGAACCTCGCGATATCCCAAATAAATGGAGACTTTGATGCCAAGGATCCGAAAATGGCAGCTTATCGCAATGCCGTCCTAAAAATGTCAGCTCGGTTCGAGGGGCTCGAATTTCACCATATAGCCCGGGAAAATAATCAGGCAGCAGACGTCTTGGCACGCATCGGCGCAAAGCGCGATGCAGTCCCCCCCAACATTTTCTTGGAGAGGCTATTCAAGCCATCCGTCCAATGGGAAGGGGAGTCCGGAAATAACAACCCGGACTCAGCCGCACCACCTGACACCGAACATTCTGACACAACGGGAGGCTCTGCCAACGAAGTAACATCCTCAGCCCACGTAATAATGGCAGTCATTGCCCCGTGGACAGAACCATTCTTAGCCTACCTAACTAGGCAAGAACTCCCCGAGGACCAAAACGAGGCACGCTGCATAGTGCGGCGATCTAAAGCCTACAAAGTCCACGAAGGAGAGCTTTATAGGAAAAGCACCACCGGAGTCCTTCAAAGGTGTATCTCCGAAGAGGAAGGGCCGAACCTTCTGGCTGAAATTCATGCCGGACTAGGCGGGCACCACGCCGCAGCCCGGGCCCTCGTAAGCAAGGCCTTCCGTACTGGATTTTATTGGCCTACGGCCCGGGCAGATGCTCAGGACTTAGTCCAACGATGCGTCGGCTGCCAATTATTCGCTAACCAAAGCCATATGCCACCCACCGCCCTCCAAACTATACCCATCACCTGGCCCTTTGCGGTCTGGGGGCTTGACATGGTTGGACCCCTTAAAGGGGGAAACCACAAGCAAAAATATTTATTGGTCATGGTTGACAAATTCACCAAATGGATAGAGGCCAAGCCTGTCAAGACGGCCGAATCCGGACCAGTGATAGACTTCATATCAGGGGTCGTACACTGTTACGGAGTCCCCCACAGCATCATCACTGATAACAGCACGAACTTTACGGCCGATGAGGTAAAACTCTAGTGCAAAAACATGGGCATCAAGCTCGACTACGCTTCAGTCTATCACCCACAAACTAACGGTCAAGTCGAGCGGGCAAATGGTCTAATCATGAGCGGCATCAAACCCAGACTAGTGCGGTCCCTCAAGGAATCTAACACGCACTGGGTAGAGGAGCTCGACTCCATACTCTGGGGGCTACGGACCATGCCGAACCGCACTACCAGATTCACACCATTTTTTATGGTATACTGCGTAGAGGCAGTTCTGCCCTGCGACATAATTCATGACTCACCTCGCGTGCGCATGTACGAAGAAAGAGAAGCCGAACTCGATCGGCAGGACAGTTTGGACGCATTGGAGGAGGAGCGCGACGTGGCAAAAGCTCGTTCCGCATTCTATCAACAGCAGGCTCGAAGATATCAAAGCAGAGAAGTACGGGCCAAAACTTACAATGTTGGCGAATTAGTTCTACGCCTGCCGGACAAGAAAAAGGACAAACTCAAGCCCAAATGGGAAGGTCCCTTCATAATCGACCAAGTCCTGACTGGTGGAGCGTACCGTCTGCGAAATGCATCGGATAACCGACTCGAGCCGAACCCATGGAACGCCGCGCGCCTACGAAGATTCTACGCCTAGCGCCGGACTCTGTGTTCGTCTCCTTCCTCTTTCTATTTTTTACACATTAGCTGTCTTATATTTCTCTCCTTCTTCCTCCTTTTCTCTTACAGCCTTTTAAGGCCTCATTTGCGCCACGTTCGCACACAATTGACGCGCTAGCCGCGCTCATTATACCTGGGGGCTTCTTTAACAGAAGCTTATTTATACGGGCCTCGTGCCCAAGACGTTCGTCACACTTCCGCATGTACCTTTTATTCACCATTATATGCATCGATATGACTTAAGTTTTGGCCAAGCTGGGTTGCCTGGCTCCTGTGCTTACCCCTACGTTCCCGATTGTTCGGCTAGGTGGTAAAGGGAGCACCTCTGCGATTGTTACTGCCGGGTCAGCCGGATGTGTACCTCAGACTGGGTGAAGCCGAAAGCTAGCGTTCTTAAGGGAATATTCGGCCGGTGAACTAAAAGATGTTTTTTACCTTGATTATTTATCCGCCCCCGGATGCTTTTCTGCTTTTTTCGTAGTTCGGACATGCACTTTAGGGCATGCCTCCCAGGGAAAGGAACCCCTAATGGAACTATTCTCCCTGGAAGATGTTTCTTACTAACCATGTAATATAACATAACTAGTTGGGCACTTGTCTGCTAAAGCACTAATGACCCCTACGCCTGGTCTCCACGCATGCCCCGGTTCTTACATAACCGAGAGGGTATTCGGACACACTCCGGACCATCGGGTCCTGAGGTTGAAGCAAAAAGGTCCGCTATGACAAACGATCTACAATCCGGCTAGAAGGCATTTTACATGTCATTTTAAATTACATAGTCAATTTGACTGGGTATATTCCTCTTCAATACCATCCAACAGGCTGTCTAGTTTGCAGTCCTATTGGGAATATTTTGCAGCCAACTCTACATGGCCGTACACTAAACTGACAGGGATCTCCTTCCCATCGGGCCCCACAGGTCCGACCTCAGCCATGTGGTTTGGGTTAGCCTTCGTGTACCGCGTCTTCACCATGGCCCAGGCTTCCCGGGCGCCTTGACGGCAGGCCGATATCTTCCATAATCGGAAGCGCCGCCGTGCTCCCTTCAGCTTCTCTGCAAGCTCTCCAAGGCCTTCGGGCACGGAGACGGATGGCCACAAGGCCTGGACGACGCCTTGCATCACCTGCCGAACTCGTTCGTGAAGTTGTGAGAACTCGGGAAGAGGGTCACCCATAGAACTAGGCATTTCCTCCGCAGGTTGACCTGTCAGCATACCTACAGACATAATGCTGTCAATTCGACTTCCTCGCCGAACTCTTCTTTTCATAAGTTCGTTCAAGCACTTACTAAAAATGTCGCATCGAAGCCGCCGATTCTCCTTCACGGAGTCCGACAGCTGAGCACGAACATTCTTTAGTTCCTCGCCCAGCTGGGTGTTGGCATCTTGAAGCTTGTTCTTCTCTTGCCTCACCCTTGTAAGCATGCTCTCGCCGGCCTTTAACTGGCATAAGAGTTGCTGCTTGTCCGGATCCACTCCGGCGCCATCTGCACTGCTATTGTCAGAATTGCACACATGCCGCACTTCACAACATCCTTATCTTTAGAAGCGTATATTACCAGAGGGGGTCGCTTTGGCCTTCCCTGTTGCGGCTAGTGCGGCCTCAAGTTGGGCTTTGCACTCTTCCAGCTCCTGGGACAGTCGGGTATTCTTTTCTGTAAGATCCTGCATAACAAATGATCCTTAAATCAGTCATTCTAACTATTTCAAGTCTCGAGGGCTACTGACATATGTAACCATCAAATTTTCTCACCCATATGTCTTTTACATACTGCTCAGTGGCTCTAGCTAGACCATTTTGAGCGGCACGGAGGTACGCGTCTCCTGTATTAAAAGCATCCAACGCCTCTTGGGAAAAACAAGTGTCACGAAGAACAGTCCAGCGACGCTTGTGGTTCATGGCACTCTCCACCTTGGAATTGGTGGCAGACAGCCCATCTGCATCCTATGTCGGAGGAGCATCCGGTTCGCACCTCGTGTTCGCCTCCGCTTTCGGACCCGGCCTTGAAGCCTGGCCAGTGGATATAGTCCGGCGGGCGCTCTTCTTCCTAAAGTAAGCATGAGCGTTAGTATGTCTTGAGGGCATAAACCCTGGGCATTAAGGTTACACACCGTACCATTGCGTCAGTGTCTCGATCCGGTTCGCACTTCTTTTTAGCCCGCTGGGCCTCGATGGCCCTTGTTGGCTAGCCGCCGCGGGCTCGGCCCTCCGCCTCAAGGATTTCCCCTGCGAAAAACACCATTGGTATACGGCGATCAAAAATAAGCACGGATGGATCCTCTTGAAAGTACCGGGACTTCGATCTCAGTTACCTTTGAGGCTGGAAGTAGTCCAGGATAATCGGCCGTAATGGCCACTAAGGTGTTGTCCTTACTCAATTGATGAAACACCCCATCAATCAGCTCCACACATAAGTCCGGGTCCTCATGGGTCCGGGTCGAGGGACCGTTCCGAGTCCTCTGGTTGTGGAGGAGGGCCGTTTATCTCCTTTACAGTCTGGCATAGCTCCTGCATTGAAATTGCTAGACTAAGTACTTAACTATGGGAATATAAAAACGGATGGGCAAGTGAACCTGTTCGCTTACCCAGCTTGGAGGATTGTACATAGAAAATCCGCCCCGTGGGTTGACGCGGAGGAATTCCTCCTCTTCTCCCTTGTACAAAGCGGATAAGATCTTCGTTAGAGTGGCAGCCGAATCCGGCCCCTTACGGCTGCACCAGGTGGCGTTGTCCTCCCTGTTGAAATCCCACATGGGGTGGCCTCGGTATTGAAGCGGCTGCACCCCCCGCATAATGCATATGGCCATGACCTCGATCATGGTCAGTCCAGAATGAGCTAACAATCTTATCCGGCTCATCAGGTAAAGGACGTCCCTGTCATTTTCCTTCTGAGGGCTCCGTGGGCGCCAGCTCGGGCGTTTCTTCAAGGGAGCATTATCAAACTCAGGGAGGCCAATCCGTACAAGGTCCGGCAGAGGGACGTCTTCTATATAAAACCATTCTGAAGGCCAGTCTTCGGACGCCTTCTTTGGGGTTCCGGATAGATATCCGGTCCCGGCGATGCGCCATAATTCGGCTCCGCCCACTTGATATATCGACCCCTCCTGAGAATGGGGCACGAGGTAGAACAACTTCTTCCACAGCGTGAAATGGGCCTCGATGCCCAAACACAGCTCGCAAAGGGCTACGAAGCCCGCAATATGCAATATGGAGGCAAGCGTAAGGTTGTGTAACTGGAGGCCATAGAACTCCAGGAGCCCCCGGAAAAACAGATGAACTGGAAATCCGAGCCCTCTTATTAAATAAGGGACAAGGCATACCCACTCTCCTTTGGAGGGATTGGGGACGCTCTCCGCTTGCTCTCCGCCATTATAAGTGGCAATCCCGGCTCGAACTGGGACCATGTAAGCTGGGGGGAGAAGCCCCTTGGCTTGGAGCGCTACTAGCTCGCTGTGCGGGACGGAACACCTCTCCCAATCTCCAGGCTGAGGGCTGGGGGGGGGGGTGAGAGGAGGAGCTGCGTCGACCGGCCATGATGGAATGGATCTCTGTCGAATGCGCTCCGATGAATGCTCATGGAGGGAAGATGGTGTGATCCGGATCTAAGTCCCCGCCCTTTTTATAGGCGGACCATTTCCGTAGCTAGGGGGGTAAATGAAAAAACACCCTGTCTTTTCACATTCTTTTGACACGTGGAAGATGGCCATTATTGGGCGCAGAAGCCAAGGAGCGCAACATTCATCGGAAGCCGGACACTATTCGACAGATATATGGGATTTGGAGAAGAACCCGCCTTGCAATGCCGAAGACAAATCTACGCGCCGGACTCATCGTCATTGAAGCCTGGTTCGGGGGCTACTGAGGGAGTCCTGGATTAGGGGGTGTCCGGATGGCCGGACTAGGACCTTTGGCCGGACTCCCGGACTATGAAGATACAAGATTGAAGACTTCGTCCCGTGTCCGGATGGGACTTTCCTTGGGGATACGATATGTAGATCTCCTCCCATTGTAACCGACTCTGTGTAACCCTAGCCCTCTCCGGTGTCTATATAAATCGGAGAGTTTTAGTCCATAGGACGAACAACAATCATACCATAGGCTAGCTTCTAGGGTTTAGCCTCTCTGATCTCGTGGTAGATCAACTCTTGTACTACCCGTATCATCAATATTAATCAAGCAGGAGTAGGGTTTTACCTCCATCGAGGGGGCCCGAACCTGGGTAAAAACATCGTGTCCCTTGTCTCCTGTTACCATCCGCCTAGACGCACAGTTCGGGACCCCCTACCCGAGATCCACTGGTTTTGACACTGACAGCGACCCACTACATACCTGCAAAGAAGTTTTGGCTAATGGAGATCGGAGAAGTCGTGTGGCATCATGTATGCCTCCGTATCATGGTGAGCCAATCTCGCAACACCAGATAGCATCAAGCAGGGTGTCTTGAAAAGCTTAGGCCTCGCTTCAACGATTGCCATGTGCATGTCCCTCGAGCATGCAGCCAGCCGCAGGGTGCTCAACATATCCATACATGAATAACAGAGGTCGAGGATGTCACTGGGGAGATTGCTCCAATCGTGGCTCATATGGATGTTGCACGGTTCGCGTTCGGCCACGATGGAGTTTGGAAGGTGGGGGTTTTGGGGGGCTTGATTTACGGGGGAGAAGGTTGTCAGTGCTAAAGCGGCTAGCGAGGGAATAGTGGTACTAGGGGAGGCGAGCGAGGCGACGGTACACGGGGACACAGTGAGATGGAGATGGAGATGGAGATGAAGATGGAGTGGTGCTATGGGAGGGGAGAGGGAGACGAGGTGAGGCATGCTAATGTGATGTACAACAGCGGTGACAGACTGCACAGTGCACAGGGTGAGGCTGACTTTGGTAACCTGAACACGCCGACTGGACTAGTGTCAGGCACAGGGTGTTGTCACTTCACTGTGAGGACCGGATGAATAGTATTTTGACCATCAAGTGTACCACAGTTGTACTACTACTACTACTACTACTAGTAGTAGTAGTAGGAACATGAGTACTCCAGTACTGTATAGCGGAAATAGGTCTCCCGTGCTAGCATGCCTGTTCACTTCATCCTCCAGGTATCATCCATATTGCAAGCAGAACCAAATTCTCGTGCATGCGGAAGCGCGAAGATGGGCCTTTGATGAGGATAACCGTGTACTCCCTCCGTCTAGGTGAGCGCAACCTAGGTGGCTGTATATTGGACGAGAAAGAGCACCGGGACAAGCAAAACTTCCAACCACGGCACTATTACAAATGGAAGCAAAATCAGCAATTAATACATAGTTATAAGGATGCCTTTTCAGCTCTCCAAGCAGGCCCAATCAACGCCCTGTCGGGATGCATGCAGTGGTTGTTCTGGTGCATCAAGGACGGCATGCAGATCATTCCACACTTGAGAAGGGGAAAAATGGAAAGGTAGAATGCGGCAGGAGAGGAAGAACGCTGGCTAACGAGGCTGGGAGGGGATCAAGCAGGAAGTTAATGCTCCACGCCTAAAGGTTTTGGGAAAACCTGATTTTCATAAGGTGACTTACTCACCTAAACGGAGGGATTATTCCTTAACCAGAGAATGTTGCAGCATTGTATGACAAATTATGGCAAAGTGTTTCTCCCACTCACGCGCCAATATCCATCTGAACTAGCTATGACACATTTTTTTATCCATTTGCATAGGTCCCACCTATCAGGAAGGATGGGCATGTACACGAACAGGTATGACTCATTAGTCTACCCGCATAGCATTTTCGTTTAGTCTACCTAGCCGTCTAATCAACTACCTGCACGCCACTTCTCCCATTTACTTGTCCATCGGGAACCGATTTTCCTCGACTTCTTCACCTCCCCTTCGTCTTCATTTGCATCCAAACCCCATTGCGTTCACATTGTTTTAACCTCTTTAAATAATCATCTACTACTTCAGTTAGACTAGCCATCTAATCCTAATTCTCCAAACCATAGCCCTCTATTCCAGTGGTTCCAAATGGCAAAAGAGATCGAGATGCAGGTTTTTAGCATTCAACATGTCCTCGTCCAAGGCTCGTTGAGCATAGTTGCCACCGTCACCGTCCACCCAAGGGTTGTTCGGCAGTGGATCAACAATGTATCCAACTCCCTCTAAAAGGTAGATACGAGGGTCATCGGTCTCGACACAGAGTACACGGAGCATGCCACTGGGAAGATCCAACGTGCCACCGTCCTTCAGCTCTGCCTCGAAGATGATGTTTTGGTGTACCACATCATACACTCACCCTCCATACCAGGTGAGCTTCATGATTTCTTGTCTCGGGAGAACGTATACTTCTATGGGGCAGCCATCGAAGGGGACAAACAGAAGCTGGAGCCTTACAACCTTTATTTGAAAAGCATCGCTGACCTACAAACCAGAATCAAAATTCCTGTAGAAGATTATGATAAACAGACACCATCCCTATTCGACGTAGAAAATTTTGTGCTTGGTACAAATGTTCAGAAGGGTGACGAGACGGTGGCATTAAGGTCGTCTAGATGGGAGAATTATCCCTTGACGTACGAGCGGATAAAATATGCTGCCCTCGATGCCCGTGTGAGTTTCAAGATAGCTACAAGGTCCAAAGAGCTTGTTGCGAAGCCGTCTACCACAGAAAATGAGAACAAGAAGAAGAAGAAGAAGAAGAAGAAGAAGAAGAAGAAGAAGAAGAAGAAGAAGAAGAAGAAGAAGAAGAAGAAGAAGAAGAAGAAGAAGAAGAAGAAAAGGCTGCACCAGCAGGAGGGCATTATGGATGGATGAACTATATCCTCTCTTGTAAAAAAAATTATTCCCTCTCGGTGTATATTTATATAGATGGACTATTTCGATGGTGTGCATGTCTTTGGAACAAAGTAGTAGCATGGGTCCGCTTGACTATAAGGAACTATTTATCCGCATATATAGCTTTCGCTGCTACTCCTTCTAGCGATCGGTATGCAGTACATGTGTCCGTAGACATGACAACTTGTCCATGGAATTTCAACTACGGCGACAATCACGTTTCATCCACTGTCACTCGCGATTCCCATGACACCGCTCCAACCCACGGCACCACATCCCCGACGTGCGTCTCACCCCTCTCGGCCGCACCGCCCCTCTGCCTTTGTGTGCATGACATGTGGGCCACCTAAAATGCGGCGAGCATCAAGTTTCTACCACAGCCACACGTGATTCCCACGACGCCGCTCGAACCCATGACACCACATGTCCCCCAACCTGCGGCTCACCCCTCTCGGCCCCACTGCCCCTCTGCCTTCGGGAGCATTACATGTGGACCAGTCACCTATCGGGTCCGCATGTTATTGACTCAAAGGCAGGTGTAGTAAGGCGCTGAAGCTCAGTCCCGAGGGCCCTGAGAGGGAAATGTAACTCCTGCGCCAGGCCTTGTGGTGCTACCGCTACATGAACTCGTGCCAAACTCGAGATTTGTTTCTTTACTATACATGCACGCAACGTTTTAATGGACATTGTAATCTCAACATGTGATGGGGAGCTCTAAATTTGAATTTCAAACTTATAAAATGAAAAGATTCAAAACAAATAAACTAGGAGATAGGGAGTATATCGTAGGATGTGTCCCATATGAAATAAGTCCCATGGTTTGTCACCGTGAAGATGCGGTTAGAAAGGAGCACAGCGTCTCCGTACTCGTACGACAACAAATCGGCCGCAGACAACATGGTCCGCCTTTGACCGCCATGTGAAAGGTTCATGCTATCTTATTCAATCTCACCCGTGGTTCCATCGTACCAATTCATGCGGTGGCCCGTTGCATGGCTGATCCCAATGTTGGACAAAGGTTCTACGGGAATGATGTCACTGTTGTAAATGTTGTGCAAAATGATGTGTACCCTCCCGTACATATGCAAGCCAATCTCCACTCACACCGAGCCTAACCTGTGAAACAATGGGCAAGGGGAGAATTAGGAAATGGACACGGAAGTAGTCTTTAGAATGCATTTACTACGTGATCAAACTCATCTTACCTGCTCATCGGAGGAAACCCGAGTGCCCCTCAACATCGGCATCTCGAGCGGCGTCAACTTGCAACTACGGCCATGTCATGCTGGAGAGACCCCCAAGGAAACATCCTCATTCGTTCCACGGAACATCAAGATGCATTTGTATGAGTAGTTTATCTTGTGAGAGAAAAGGATGAACGAGGGAAGGCCCCTAGAGATAGAGAAAGACACTACTACTACCAATGTGCTGGCCCATGCGTTGCAATGGATCCAAAGTAGTACTGTAGAATAATACTTGTTCACGTGCTTGAAATATAAACACTCTAGTTTTGATATACATGTGTCAGCAGACATGACAGCTTGTCCATGGAAGTTGAACCACGACGAACATCACGTTTCTTGTTTCTACCACTGCCACACCCACACGCGATTCCCACAACACCGTTCCAACCCACGGCATGACATCCCCCGACGTGGACATGGATCATCTGACGTGGCTATCACTGCCTTGCCTGCCTTTCCTTCGCTGACAGGTGGGACCCACGCCTGACGGTCCCACATGTCAGTGACAGAATGGTAGGGTTGTTCGTGTCAGGGGATCCTCACCCCTCTCGGCCCCACCTTTCCTCTGGCTTTGTGTGCATGACATGCGGGCCAGCTGAACTGCAGCGATCATCAACTTTCTACCACAGACACACCCGATGGACGCGGTTTGCCTGCTCCGCTGCTGTGCTCCAATCCGTACTCCCGCACCATCAAATTTTCATCCAGCGGCTGTGACACATTTTGTCCCAGGCATCAATCCTCAGCTTGAGTACTTCTGTACTACAGGTAGTACCCGCCGGTCTGGCCATCTGCTGTGACACCCCAAAATTTTAACCTTGTTTTATTAATTAAAATTTTGCCTAGAAACTAAAACTTTTATTTTCTGTATTTCCTTCTGATTTCAGAACCACTCTTTTCTTTATTATTAAGGAGTTTTACCCCAAGTGAAATCTTTTCAATCATTGTTGGATTTATTTTTCCCTCTCAAATAAAACAATTCTTTATCAGTGGAATTATTTGCATAATTTTTCCCTGATGCCTTATTTCTTGAAAAATGATTTTTCTAAGCTTCAGGGCCTCTTTTGCACTACAGCCATTTGATAAATTTATTTAAAAATTCCACCAACAACTGGAGATGTCATGTGATGTTTTTAAAACACTTTTATGCAAAAATATATTTCATTCCTTGGATATTTTGAGTTCTACACCAAGTTTTCAAGTGTGGTCCAGAGGACAGTTTTGCACTACAACCTATTTAAATGTTTCCTTAAAACTTCTACCTAAATTATGGGATGTCAGTGGTAGCATGCCATCCAACTTTATGCAAAAACCTAGTGATGTTCTTAGGAAAAATTGAGTGTATCAACCTCTTTTTCATTCTGGCCCAGCCTTTTGTTTTCTACTACAACCCTATTTATTTTTGCTCTAGTGACCTTGTGCTTTCTCCTGCTTCTACTCAACCCTGCAAAACCCCTAAGTCCAGGAGCATGGACCCTTTGGGACATTTTTGGTTCATGTAATGATGCCATTTACCTTCTGTCCAGAATTGGAGTTTTGCAAAACTTGCACTAGCAAGTTTCTTCATTTGGCAAACTAACCCCACCACCCTCTCTTGCATCTAAAGAGACCCCACTCTAGAAGATTTGGCCATTCCAAGAAATGCCTAGGTGCATGTGGCATTCTGTCAAACACCTTATGGGCATGACCAGTTTTGACATGAGTTTTAGTTTGCACTATGAACTTGCTTCCCTTGCCTAACTACCTTGTCCAATAAACTCCTAGCTACCCCTAACCTAGGTCTGCTAATTCCCAGCCTCACCCGAGACCTCTAGCACGCCCCGACATTTCGTCGAACGAGTGCCGTGCATGCCCAGAGTGCGAGCAGAGCACGCGTTTTGCACGTGCCGCGCCCGAGCCGCCACGTCACGCCCCTGGTTTTGCCCACACCACAGAGTCGCGCCATGCACTCCCCTCTCACCGCATCACGCCAAGCAGCCCTGGTGCCTTGCAGCACCGCCGTCAGAGCCCTTGGCGGCATGCCGGCATCCGCAGCGCGTCTCTGCCAGGTCGGTGCCGCCCAAGCCTCTCCCGCTCGCCACCTGCCCCTGGGACAGCTCAGCCTCATCCTCTCGCGTGTCCTCTAGCTCTCGTCGCCGCCACGACGCCCTGCCGGTACAGGGAGGTGGTTCGCCAGCGAACTTATCCACGGCCGCCGCAAACCGACCTCGTTGCACTATAAGAAGAGGCCCCGAGCACGTCCTGTTCCACAGACAGCCTCAGAACACTCCCCTAGTTCTCCCGTGACAGCCAATCGACCAGGTGAGGTCTTCTTCCCCATCTCCGGCAACCGTAGCCGCCGCCACTGCCCCGGCCATTCCGGCGCCACCAGAGCCTCCCCCTCTCCACTCTCTTCACCAGGAGCTTCCTCTCCCCCTCGTGAATCCATCCCCCTGCTCGATTTTGACCGGGACTCACTACGGGAGAATTATCACTTTGGCCGACGACCACCGTCCGCTGCGAAGCTCGCCGCCGGCAGCTCCGTCCACCCCAGAGACCGTATCGACCACCGGAGTGACCGTCTCGATCCCCTGAACCTGCGGATGGCCTCCGTTTCCCGAACGGTGCCGCCATTCACCGGCGAGCATCGCCGGAGCTCCACCTCTGTTCGGTCGGAGGAGGCAACGCGCGCGTGGACTGGTCAAACCTGACCAGTGGGCCAGGCGGGTCCACTGTCATTGACCCAGTGCCGATCCACGCAGGCATAAGTGGAAACGTATTTTTAGAATACGCCTTCGACGTGGTTAGTTCGAATCGTTTTCTTTTTATTCCGTTTTATTAAAAAAAATAGATTTTAACCACAGCTTTGACTGTCTATAACTTTTTAATTATAACTCCAAAGGAATTGATTCTTTTTCCTACCTCTCTCAAATTTAATCTAGTTTATTTTAAGATTTATTTGAAAAATTTTCAAAACAACATTTTGTGCTGTTTTGAATTTGTGTGTTAATTCAAATTTATTTAAAATAGGACTTTGGAGAGAGAGAAGCAACCTTTCAAAAGTTTTGGAGTGCACCCTGCCTTTCCACACATTGAAGGCAAGCATTCTGAACCCTGGCATAATATTTTGCATGCATCATTTGACACGATTATGACACCACCTCATTACTTGGAACTCATTATTTTATGTGGTGACATGATCATTTGTATGAATGCTTATTCGAAATTTCCTTACTGTTGGAAATGGACATGCTTGTGATAGTGATCATCCTCGTATGCCTTTCGTGCCTACCGGAAGGAAAACGGGAAAGTCACTGTCTTGTGTAGACCCGAGCTTGTCCCTAGTTCCTCGTTGAGACAAGTGTGTCTGGCATGGCATGAGGGGTATGATGAGTGGTGATTTTGTCTGTTGGATGAAATATATTCGTGATACTAATCATGCAGGGAATACTTAAAAACCTCCTGAGTCGACCATAGATCGAGTCTTGTTCCAGTAACCCCCAAAATTGTTTTGTACTACCACTTGTCTCTATAACAAGTAGAGTACGGTTCAGTAAGTCGTCAACCCCTTTCTAGCACACACCATACAGAGAGGCCATGGTGGAAGATACCGGTTGTAGCTGGTAGGCAGGCCACCTGGTCCGGGGGCATGGGTGTTTCCGGTTGAGACCGAGAGGGGAGGCCACCCCTTAGAGCATGCGATATAAATTTGATCCCATGCTACGCGAGGTTGTAGCCTCCCCACTTAGAGTTTTGCTTGACAGGCGTCGTGGGTGATTCCAGACACCGGTAAGTTAAGCTGGTGTGTGCAAGTTAGGTGTGTTTTCAACTAAAAGGCCGTAGACGGAATTAGTCCCAATGGACTAAAGGAATCCATTACTCATGGGTAAAGAGTACACCCTCTGCAGAGATTAAACCTATTCGAATAGCCGTGTCCACGGTTAAGGATTACAGTCTGGGATGGGTCAAGTGTCGGTCTTAGTGTCGGTCTTCAGAGGAGAAACTGTTAAACCAGAACTGGGATCACGACTTGAGACCTGTGATGACATGATTATTATTTTGTTGTGGACTAACCCGTTATATTTTTGGCATATTCGAATATCCCTGGGACGGTTTTACCTCCTGGATATTCACTATGATTGTGATTATTTATAAGCCCTTTATGTGGTGTCGCTGAGACGCCCGACTGTGGCATGCTTGTCATTTATTTACATTATAAGCCCTTTATGTGGTGTCGCTGAGACGCCCGACTGTGGCATGCTTGTCATTTATTTACATTATAAGCCCTTTATGTGGTGTCACTGAGACGCCCGACTGTGGCATGCTTGTCATTTATTTACATTATACGCCCTTTATGTGGTGTCGCTGAGACGCCTGACTGTGGCATCCTTGTTGTTCATTTACATTATAAGCCCTTTATGCGGTGTCGCTCAGACGCTCGACTCTGGCATGCTTGTTATTTATTTTATAATCCCTTTATGTGGTGTCGCTCAGACGCCCGACTGAGGCATTTCTCTTTGTTTACTAACCTTTCGAGGCATCGCTTCAAACACCCGATCGATGCATTTTATTATTAATATGTTATTGCATATTCATAAATAACCTGCTTGCAAGCATCAGAGCTTTTATTATCTTTTGTGACTGACGCCATGAACATAAAATATTTTAGAACATGATTGTTATGTTATACCCGTGTTCATAATGTTTGCGAGTACATTCAAAGTACTCACTGGCTTGTCCCTGGCTATTGTCTTGGCCAGATTTCTTGCGCGGAGAGGAGCGACCGTGATGACAGCCCCGGAACCTAAGCGACGCTGATAGCAGCCTCGCAAAGATAGGAGTTAACCTGGTCAGCTGTTCCTGTGGGAAATGGAGTCCCATAGACACTGATGATTCACAACCCGCTTCCACCATCAACCACTAGAAACCATTTGTTGTACTCATAGGCCAGAATGGTCTTGTACTACATATTTTTGCATTTTGCTTGGAATTTCTGTATCAAGTCGGTGCCTCATCAGCTAACAGTAACCCTGGGGCTGGTGAGCACAATGGCCATTTTCTGGAAATTAATACCCAGAAAAGCGGTTGCCACAAATTTGGTATGAGAGCCAGGCTGACCATTGGCTAATCCTATCTTAGCCAGGTCGAAAAACCTAGGTAAGCCAAACCACCTGACCTTAACCAAAACCCAGCCAAGCTTCTCTTGCAAGATAGCCACACAGTGACTCCGACACTTTTGACAGTCAGTGCCCAACCTATCAACCTAGCCTGTCGATCACACGCCAGTGACCGATGCCTATAATGTCTCATTCGCAAGCGTGCGAAGGAAGACACCGTTCCCTTTTTCTATAAAAAGGGCACGCTAGCCTCAACCCAACACATCACAGCCTCTACCCCAAACCGAGCCATAATGGGCCCCGTCGTGCACAATGAAACCACAACAACCAACCTTGGAGGTTTTGTGACCATACTCGCAAACCTCACCCGTTGTGCCTATGCGTTAGAAGAGCCCCCAGAATATGTTGTGTACCAAGGGTCCATGAGCGGTGAGAGCTGTCAATTCTGGGCCACTGTGCACATCTACGGTAGGGGTCTATCTCTAGAACGCCCCTACAGGTTCACCGGAAGGACAACTTCCTTCGAGCCACAAGCCATCCAGCTAGCTGCTCGAGAGGCTATAGTTCAACTCCGGCAGTTGTCGCCCAGAGTTAACTGTCGCTTGTTCTACTACTACCCAGGCGTGAAAGGTATGGTAGACCACCCCAACTTGCCAACGGAGATGTCACACCCTAGCTAGTCATGCATCAGAGTGTGTGCATCATGTTTAAAATTCCATTTAATTTGAAATGGGGATTTGTGAAACCCTCAGAATCATTTCTGAAAAATGACCCAAATAAAAATTTCTCCAAAAGGGTCCAAGAAAATGCTCATGTTGCTCTCTGAAAATATTGGACAGAGATAAAAATCAAACCAATATTTTTAAGAGCTCATAGGTATTTATTTTGGGCATTTGGAATTAATGCATAAATATTTGCATTGGAAATATATTAATTATATATATTAATATATGTCCAAATATTATGCCAATTATAAAGGAGCTCTGAAATAATATATCTAGCTCCTGCAAAAATTGGCATAAGGTAAATAAATGATTTAATATTTTATTTAAATCAAAACAAATGTCAGAAATTAGAAAAAGAAAATAAAATAAAAGGGAGAAGCTTACCTGGGCTCCTCCCTGTGCAGCCCAACCAGCTGGCCGGCCCAGCCAGGAGGCGGCCCAGCCGCCTCCCTCCTCTGTCGTCTTCGTCCTCGACAGAGGGAGGGGAGTGTGGCCGGCGCGCGCGCGCGCCACCGCGCCACGCCACCTGCTCGCCTGCTTGCCTGCCCTCCCCTCCTCATCTCGATGCCCCGGACGACGCCACGCCCTCCCCCCTGCTCTCTCTCACTGTCCCTCGGTTCCTCCCTCCTCTCCCTCGCTCCCTCTCTCACGGCCGAACACCACCATCGCCGCCGTTCGCCATAGCAGCCGTCACCGGCCACCCCTCGCCCCTCCGCTGAGCTCAGGAGCTCCGCCTCGACCCCCTCTTCCTCCCCACCGATCCACGGGTCTCCGGAAGCCCTGCATCGCCGTCACGTCGCCGTTCCCCTCCTCGGCCACCGGAGATTGTCGCCGTCGAATCGGGAGCTACCGGACGTCCCCGAGCCCGCTAACCATCCCTGCAGCTCCGCGGTGAGCCACTGACCCGATTCCCCCTTGCCCCGTCGTCCCTAGCATCCTGTAGCTGCCGCCCCCTTGAGCTCCGAAGCTCGCCGCCGCCGTGCCTCGTCGCCGTCGTGGCCACAGTCACCGTAGCGCCCAACCGAGCACACCCACGTCCTCACCGCACCGCGTAGAAGCCGTAGGTGCCAACCCCGCATCTCCGCAGCCGTTGTAGCCTCGACCCCGAGCTCAACCGAGCTCCGGCAGCCGCCACGGTCGTCGCCGTTGTCGGTACCGGCCACCTGAGGCACGGCCACCACCACCGTTCGACGCGCGGGAGCAAGGGCTCTCCAACGAGCCCAAGCACGGCCTCGCCCGTGCCCTGTAGCGCGTTTCCGCATCGCGCCGCCGTCTCGGGCCCCGCCGGCGTCATGTCGCCGGTGGGTTTGACCTGTTTGACCTGGGGTTTGACCCCCCCAGGGTCACTGACGCGTGGGCCCCGTCGGCCAGGTGGTCAGATTAGTGCTAATCACCACTTAATTAACCCCCCTGACACTGACAGTGGGCCCCAGCGCCACTAACCCCTAATTAGGATTAAATTAACCCTGTTTAACCCCTCTGTCACTGACGTGTGGACCCCACACGTCAGGTTTGACCCCAGCCAGCCGCAGTTGACCACTGACGTCATGCTGATGTCATGCTGGCGCAATATTTATATTTCTGGATTTAATTTAAATCAGGAAATTCCAGAATATTATTTAAACTTCAAAAATTCATAACTTTTATTCTGTAACTCCAAATTGGACAAATTATATATGAAAAATGATCAGAAAAATCCAATCTATCCATCTGTACTATTTCCATGCATGATCAAACAAGTTAAATTGATGTTTTAAGGAGAACAAGGAAAAGCACTTTAAAAGGCCATGTTTGAGTTTGAAATTTGAATCTTTGATTCAAAATGGTTCAAACCCTTCTGGTTTTAGTTGCATTAGCCCAACACACTCATATTGCCATGTTTCATGCATGCATCATATTGTTGCACATTGTTTGGTGATGGTTGTGTATCGGTGTCCTTTGCGACAGGTTCTGCCTCCGAGGAGTACCGTGATTACCCTAACGAAGAACCGTATCAGTGCATCGAACCATCAGGCAAGCAACCAACCATTTGATCATATCGATACAATCCCATGTTCTCGCTCCTGCTCTCTTTTACTGCATTAAGACAACGCGTTTCAAACTGCTGTGTGTTACGGTAGTTGAACCCATTTCCTCTGCATAACCTGTCATTGCCACAGTAACTAGATGAAACCCACTAGCATGTGTAGGAGTTGATTGAGCCATATGTATGTGTTGTTCCTACCTTGCTATGCCTGCTATGCTTAGAGTCGTGTCAGGTCTGGTTCATCTGGGTGATGGGCTAGAGTGAAATGTTTATGTCCGTAATGAGAGTGGTGTGGTGAACACGATTTGGTAAAGGTATCGATGAGAGGCCATGTAGGAGTACATGGTGGGTTGTTTCATTGAAGCCGACCTTAAGCACTGAGATCTGTATGTGTGATTTAAGAATCAGCTACTACCATGCATTGGGCCCGAAACCAATGGACCCTCTCGGCTTCTTATTCACCCTAGTTCTCCGTCCAGGAGTTGCAAGTAGTTTCTGGTGTTTGTAGCCTACTGGAGGCCGTGGACAGCGCTGACCGTAGGGGTGGGCTGTGATGCGGTAGGTACGTGGCCGGGTGTACCGAATACCCGTTAGGTATCTCGGGAACCCTGTTCACATCGTTCGGGGCCGAATGGGAAACCTCGGCCGGACTCCCTGCGGATGGAACCTGGATAGGCGATAAACCTGGACTGGAGGCTTAGGTGATTAGGTAGGTCGTGGCCGACACCCACGTTGGGCTTCCGCTTGAAGGTTGCCGAGTACATGTCGTGTAAACGACGGTAAGAGGTGAGAGCGTGTATGAAGAAGTACACCCCTGCAGGGTTATCATAATCTATTCGAATAGCCGCGTCCGCGGTAAAGGACTACTTGGTTGCTTATACAGTTCATAGACAAGTAAATGGAAACTACTAAAAGCCTCAAGATAAGTGTGAGTGCCGAGGATGGCTCTTCCGTAGGAAGACGGAGGTGGATCCTCGGTAGTGTATTGAAGTGGTGAGTAGTGGACTCGTGTGCGCAAAACCATTTCAAGTTGAAGTATCGTAGGATAGTCTAGCCAAGAGTCAAAGCTGGCTTGCTGCAATAACTCCACCAACCCTTCTTGATACTATGCATGTATGTAGGATCTGATGTAAGTCTTGCTGAGTACCTTTGTACTCATGTTGCTATAATTTACATTTTTTACAGAAGACGCTGCAACCCCTTCTGATGGGTTCTATGTAGACGTTGACATCAACGAGTAGGCTAAAGGCCCAGGTGGTGATCCTGAGCTTGTGAAGGACCATGTAGTATAGCTAGGCTTTCCAAGCCTCTTTTATTTTACTAGTTGTCTGTACTCAGACAAGTTACTTCCGCTGCTGGTTTGTATGACTGTATGACTTGAATGTTGGGTCGTGAGACCCGTACCTTTGTGTATGATATGTATGGCTCCCTGAGCCCTAAATAAAGTACTGGTGTCGTAGAGTCATGTTGTGATGCTTCGTTGTATTTGCACATATCGAGCATATTGTGTGTATGATTGAAATGCTTGGTATGTGTGGGATCTGACCATCTAGTTGTTTATCTTTAGTAGCCTCTCTTACCGGGAAATGTCTCCTAGTGTTACCGCTAAGCCATGGTAGCTTGCTACTGCTCTGGAACACTTAGGCTGGCCGGCATGTGTCCTTCTTCGTTCCTGTGTCTGTCCCTTCGGGGAAATGTCACGCATTGAGTACCGGAGTCCTGTTAGCCCGCTACAGCCCGGTTTACCGGAGTCCTGCTAGCCTAGTGCTACAGCCCGGACCCACTTGCTGATGACCGACACGTTCCAAGCTGGGTCATGGATGCCTGTCCCTGTAAGTCTGTGCCACTTTGGGTTTACGACTAGTCATGTCAGCCCGGGCTCTTTATCATATGGATGCTAGCGACACTATCATATACGTGAGCCAAAATGCGCAAACGGTCCCGGGCAAAGGTAAGGCGACACCCGTGGGGATACCGTGCGTGAGGCCGCAAAGTGATATGAGGTGTTACCGGCTAGATCGATGTGACATCGAGTCGGGGTCCTGACAGCGTTGGCATCAGAGCCGGACTGCCTGTAGGTTCTCCAAGCCAAACTGGTCGATGTTGAGTCTAGAAATTCTTTAGTTATATGTAGGGGAATTGTTTGTGGGTTGGAACGTAAGGCTCTTTTACTCCTTTATCTTATGACATTCTGATCTGAGTCAGTCTATTCTTCCACCGGGGGTTAAGGAATTAGGATCTATTCTCTCTATCAGGATCACGTGTTACTAATCAGTAGTACCTTATAAGTTTGATGGATACAAGCCTAGTTCAGTTCTACTACCACATTATGTTGTTAGAATGGATTCAGAACTTTGATATGATGATGATGAGTGTGTACGAAATCCTTTGTCAAATGTCTCAAATCCTTCTTGAGCATTTACAGCTGTTATGCTGCCGAAATTTTGCTAGAAATTCTAATGCCTTTGCATTATGATTGTGCTTTCAGATGGCCACTCGCGACCTCAATCAAGTGGTTCGCCTGACTCGATGCCTAGATGTACCCGGCCATACTGCCAAGTTGGTCAGGGTAATGACTGAGGCTGGATACCATTGGTATCCTGAGTACACGGTCGAAGAGCAATTCCGAGACTTTAATCAAAGCCAGTATCTCTGCATTGTCAGGATATTTCCATCTTATCCTGGGTCCACCGAGCCCCTTCACTGCTCCTATGGACTCGGGGTTACTATTGAGATGCCTGTGCAGGACGCCGCGTACTCTATGATGACCATTATGCGAGTCAGATCTGGTCTATTTCGGGACTCTGATTTCCGGTATATGCCAGGATCACTTCCGGGAGCACAAGGGTATCTCCAGGCTATCTTTGCTGACCCCAGCCAGGAGGATTCACGGACTCGCACTACTGCTGAGATGCTCGAGGATAAGGACCGTGAAAATCGGGCCTTGAGGTTAGAGCTCTTCAATACCCGTGCTGACCACTGGGCCACATTGACTCGGTTTGCACCGGCGGTGCAAGCTGGATATTCGGATATGCGCGATCTCTATCCTGTGAGATCTGCTCTGCCAGACGTGATGGGTTGGCGTGATGTAGGAGGCATCACCCCACCTCGCGGTCCCCGCAGGCCACCGTCTGTTGGTCCAAGGCCTCATCCTAGCCCCTATGGTCCACAAGCTCTGCGAGATCGTCTGTTTCCGGATGATCATGTTGAGCTTCCAGGCTATGGAGGTGACTTCTACGAGGAGTACTACGGATCGGTCTGAGTTGGTGGTAGTATCACTAGTTCGCACTAGCTGTGTCATCTATCATCCCGCGTGACTCGTGGGATATGACCTAGTTTGTACTCTTTCCGGAGGTGTAGAAAAAATAATGTATAGGAGCTTGGGATGCCTCCGATGAGATGTAATCCTCTTTTCACCGTAATAGTACTTGTTTGGTCTTGTACTAAACCCTGTATGGTGTGTATGACGATGGAATAAAAGAAGCAGTTTCTGTATCTACCATGTCATACGGATGATCATCTTGCATTCCGAGTTATTCCTTACATTTTATATCCTATGTCGGAATTTTATCATCCTGACTAAATCATTGTATTGTTTACCTAGGATGGTCAACACGCGCACTAACCCTGCTCCTCAAGAGCAGGCCGAAGGCAGTGAAGTCAGGGATGCAAATCTGCCTCATCCTCCTTCCCTAGCCGAGGTTATGATGGAAGCTGAGAGAAACAAGCGGGAGACCAACCGTTTGTTGGAGCGTATTGAACAGAACACAGCACACCATCAGAGGACTAACGTGGTGTCACTCAGTGATTTTATCAAATTACATCCACCCACGTTCCACCACTCCGTCGAGCCTCTCGACGCTGATGACTGGCTTCGCAGTATCGCTCACAAACTGCGTTCCGCGCTGGTAGCAGAGGCTGACAAGGTCACCTTTGCTGCATATCATCTTGAAGGCCCCGCCAGTCTATGGTGGGAGAATTATGGAGCTATGCACCCAGCGGGCCATGTCACTACTTGGGCTGAATTCAGCGAGGCTTTCCGTGAACATCACATTCCGGAGGGTCTCATGGACCGTAAACGTGAGGAATTTTGCAGTTTCACCCAAGGCCGACTTTCTGTGGATGCTTACAGCAGGGAGTTTGCTAACCTCGCACGATATGCAACTGAGGAAGTGTCTACTGATGCCAAGAAGCAAGCAAGGTTCCGTAAGGGCCTTAGCCCTGAGCTTCGTCGTGACCTCCATCTGCATGAGTGCACATCTTTTCAGAAACTTGTCAACAAAGCCATCAGTGCTGAAACTGCTCAGACTGACTATGACGCAACACGCAAGCATGGCCGTGACATGGGTTCCTCATCCGGTGCTGGTCCTCAGAAGCGCCGCGTGTGGGTGCCCAACACCGCCCTGCCACCCAGGTTCACACCGAGGCCATCTTTCCAGGCACCTCGCCCTGTTCAACAGTCTGCACCGGCCAAGCCCTATGGGGGTCCAACTAACAATGCTCCTCCACGTACCAGTTCCGTGACTTGTTTCAAGTGTGGGGAATCTGGTCACTATATGCGTGAGTGTCCCCAGACCAACCCCAACTAGTCTGCTAAAGCTGTTGGCCGTGGCAAGCCGACAGGAAAAATATTCCACGCCAAACCGGTCACCGCTTCACGTGGCCATGTCAACTGTATCTCTGCCGAAGAAGCTCAAGAGGATCCCAACGTCGTTCTCGGTACGCTTCTTGTTAATTGCCACCCGGCATCTGTTCTTTTCGATACAGGAGCCTCTCATTCTTTTATATCCGAAAGTTATGCTCGTTTGCATAACGTTGCATTCTGTGACATGCCATCCACTATGGAAATTTCTACTCCCGGGTCTAGATGGCAGACCTCTAGGGTAAGTTATGGAAATGAAATCCAAGTCGACAGACTTGTTTTTCTTGCATCCTTGATAGCCCTTAAATCTTCAGATATTAATATCATTCTGGGTATGGACTGGATGTCAGCTCATCAAGCCAAAATTGATTGCTTCTCTAGGACTGTTCAACTCACCCATCCTTCGGGGAAGATAGTCAATGTCTTGACCCGAATAGCCAAGCGACAGCTATTTTCTCTTAACGCCAGCCCTTTGCCAGACCTTGAGGACATTCCGGTAGTCCCCGGATGTCTTTCCAGAGGAATTGCCAGGTGTTCCACCTGACAGGGATGTTGAGTTCGTAATAGACCTCATTCCAGGAACCGTTCCGATTGCTAGAAGACCCTATAAGATGGCACCCCTAGAGCAAGCCGAGCTTAAGAAACAACTCGATGAGTCCTTGAAAAAGGGTTTCATCCGACCTAGCTCATCTCCGTGGGCTTGCCCCGTCCTATTCGTCAAGAAGAAGGATGGTACGGACCGGATGGTTGTAGATTACCGACCTGTCAATTTGGTCACAATCAAGAACAAATATCCGCTTCCCAGGATCAACGACCTGTACGATCAGCTCGCTGGATCCTCAGTCTTCTCGAAGATGGATTTGAGGTTGGGCTACCATCAAATCAAAATCAGAAACGGGGACATTCCTAAAACGGCCTTTGTTACTCGTTATGGCCAATACGAGTACACCGTCATGTATTTCGGTTTAACCAACGCTCCAGCCACCTTTTCTCGGTTAATGAACTCAATCTTCATGGAGTATTTGGATAAATTCGTCGTTGTTTACCTCGATGATATACTCATCTACTCCAAGAACGAGGAAGAACATGCCGAACATCTAAGGCTAGTGTTGCAGAAACTTCGAGAGCATCGCCTTTATGCCAAATTTTCTAAATGTGAATTCTGGTTGTCAGAAGTGACCTATTTGGGTCATGTAATATCTGGTAAAGGTATTGCTGTTAACCCTGAGCGAGTTCAAGCCGTCCTTAATTGGACTCCACCTGAATCGGTCAAGCAAGTTCAGAGTTTTCTAGGCTTAGCGAGCTATTGTCGTCGCTTTGTCGAGAACTTCTCCAAGGTTGCTAAACCTCTAACCGAACTTCTCAAGAAAGATAAGAAGTTCGAATGGACTCCACAGTGTGAGTACAGCTTTCAGGAACTGAAAAGACGCCTGACCTCTGCTCCCGTACTGGTACCGCCAGACTTCTCCAAAGACTTTGTTATCTACTGCGACGCCTCGCGACAAGGACTAGGTTGCATTCTCATGCAAGATCGACACGTAATTGCCTACGCTTCACGGCAATTGCACCCACATGAGGAGAATTATCCTACTCATGATCTAGAGCTTGCAGCCGTAGTCTATGCACTTAAGACCTGGCGACATTACCTCCTCGGTAATCGTTGCGAAATATTCACTGATCACCAAAGTTTGAAGTACATTTTCACCCAACCGGATCTGAATCTCAGGCAAAGACGTTGGGTTGAATTGATCACAGACTTCGACTTAGGAATAACCTACACCCCAGGGAAAGCCAACGTCATGGCTGATGCGCTAAGTCGTAAATCTTATTGTAACAATCTGATGTTACAACAAAGTCAACCGCTTCCCCATGAGGAATTTCGGAAGCTTAACCTTCACATTGTTCCTCAAGGTTTTCTTTCCACCTTAGTGGCAAAACCTACCCTTACGGATCAAATTATCAAAGCACAGAAGGTAGATCCGGGAATCTCCCGCATCAAGAGAAACATTCAGAAAGGAATTGCGAATTGCTTCTCCATTAATGATCAAGGGGTCGTATACTTCGGGGATCGGCTAGTGGTTCCCAAAGTGCGCAACCTGAGGCGATTGATCCTTAAGGAAGCTCATGAATCTCCTCTCACCATTCATCCCGGTAGTACTAAGATGTATCAGGACCTACGCCAGAGGTTCTGGTGGACTAGGATGAAGAGAGAAATTGCCCAGTATATTGCTAATTGCGACGTCTGTCGTCGTGTAAAAGCAGAGCACCAACGGCCTGCTGGCACCCTTCAACCCTTAGCTATTCCTGAATGGAAATGGGATAAAATTGGTATGGATTTCATTACCGGTTTTCCCAGGACCAAGAGAGGGAATAATGCTATTTTCGTTGTTGTCGATCGTCTTTCCAAAGTAGCCCATTTCTTACCTGTTCGTGAGAGTATAACCGCTAGTCAGCTGGCAGACTTATACATCTCCCAAATAGTGTCCCTCCATGGTGTTCCTTTGGAAATTAACTCGGATCGAGGAAGTCTTTTCACCTCTCGATTTTGGGAAAGTTTCCAAAATGCTATGGGAACCCGTCTCTCCTTCAGCACCGCTTTCCACCCTCAGTCGAGTGGTCAAGTGGAACGCGTCAACCAGATTCTAGAAGACATGCTTCAAGCCTCTGTTACCTCATTCGGAATGGACTGGGAGAAGTGCCTTCCATTTGCCGAATTCGCTTACAACAACAGTTATCAATCTAGCTTGGGTAAAGCCCCTTTTGAAGTTCTCTATGGACGACGGTGTCGAACACCCCTTAACTGGTCAGAGACCGGGGAAAGACAATTCTTTGGCCCGGATATGATTCAGGAAGCAGAAGAACAAGTTCGCATCGTTCGTGAAAAGTTGAAAACAGCCCAATCTCGTCAAAAGAGTCAATATGACCGAGAACATAAGGCTATGACTTTCGAGGTTGACGAGAAGGCTTATCTTCGGGTCACCCCTCTGAAGGGAACCCATCGTTTCGGTATCAAAGGCAAATTGGCTCCTCGTTACATTGGACCTTTTCGCATTCTCGCCAAACGAGGAGAAGTTGCCTACCAGTTGGAACTACCTCCGCATCTCTCCAGAGTCCACGATGTTTTCCACGTTTCTCAACTCAGGCGTTGCTTCTCGGATCCTATCCATGAAGTGGACCACGAGACGCTTGATCTCCAAGATAATCTTACATATCGAGAGTACCCCATTCGTATCCTCGATCAGGCCGAACGTACCACCCGACGTCATAATATCAAGTTTCTCAAAGTTCAATGGTCGCACCATTCTGAGGATGAAGCAACCTGGGAAAGGGAGGATCGTCTTCGACTTGAGTATCCCGCCTTCTTTCCGGAGGAACCCAAATCTCGGGACGAGATTCTTTTGAGTGGGGGTGAGTTGTCACACCCTAGCTAGTCATGCATCAGAGTGTGTGCATCATGTTTAAAATTCCATTTAATTTGAAATGGGGATTTGTGAAACCCTCAGAATCATTTCTGAAAAATGACCCAAATAAAAATTTCTCCAAAAGGGTCCAAGAAAATGCTCATGTTGCTCTCTGAAAATATTGGACAGAGATAAAAATCAAACCAATATTTTTAAGAGCTCATAGGTATTTATTTTGGGCATTTGGAATTAATGCATAAATATTTGCATTGGAAATATATTAATTATATATATTAATATATGTCCAAATATTATGCCAATTATAAAGGAGCTCTGGAATAATATATCTAGCTCCTGCAAAAATTGGCATAATGTAAATAAATGATTTAATATTTTATTTAAATCAAAACAAATGTCAGAAATTAGAAAAAGAAAATAAAATAAAAGGGAGAAGCTTACCTGGGCTCCTCCCTGTGCAGCCCAGCCAGCTGGCCGGCCCAGCCAGCAGGTGGCCCAGCCGCCTCCCTCCTCTGTCGTCTTCGTCCTCGACAGAGGGAGGGGAGTGTGGCCGGCGCGCGCGCGCGCCACCGCGCCACGCCACCTGCTCGCCTGCTTGCCTGCCCTCCCCTCCTCGTCTTGATGCCCCGGATGACGCCACGCCCTCCCCCCTGCTCTCTCTCACTCTCCCTCGGTTCCTCCCTCCTCTCCCTCGCTCCCTCTCTCACGGCCGAACACCACCATCGCCGCCGTTCGCCATAGCAGCCGTCACCGGCCACCCCTCGCCCCTCCGCTGAGCTCAGGAGCTCCGCCTCGACCCCCTCTTCCTCCCCACCGATCCACGGGTCTCTGGAAGCCCTGCATCGCCGTCACGTCGCCGTTCCCCTCCTCGGCCACCGGAGATTGTCGCCGTCGAATCGGGAGCTACCGGACGTCCCCGAGCCCGCTAACCATCCCTGCAGCTCCGCGGTGAGCCACTGACCCGATTCCCCCTTGCCCCGTCGTCCCTAGCATCCTGTAGCTGCCGCCCCCTTGAGCTCCGAAGCTCGCCGCCGCCGTTCCTCGTCGCCGTCGTGGCCACAGTCACCGTAGCGCCCAACTGAGCACACCCACGTCCTCACCGCACCGCGTAGAAGCCGTAGGTGCCAACCCCGCATCTCCGCAGCCATTGTAGCCTCGACCCCGAGCTCAACCGAGCTCCGGCAGCCGCCACGGTCGTCGCCGTCGTCGGTACCGGCCACCTCAGGCACGGCCACCACCACCATTCGACGCGCGGGAGCAAGGGCTCTCCAACGAGCCCAAGCACGGCTTCGCCCGTGCCCTGTAGCGCGTTTCCGCATCGCGCCGCCGTCTCGGGCCCCGCCGGCGTCATGTCGCCGGTGGGTTTGACCTGTTTGACCTGGGGTTTGACCCCCCTAGGGTCACTGACGTGTGGGCCCCGTCGGCCAGGTGGTCAGATTAGTGCTAATCACCACTTAATTAACCCCCCTGACACTGACAGTGGGCCCCAGCGCCACTAACCCCTAATTAGGATTAAATTAACCCTGTTTAACCCCTCTGTCATTAACGTGTGGACCCCACACGTCAGGTTTGACCCCAGCCAGCCGCAGTTGACCACTGACGTCATGCTGACGTCATGCTGGCGCAATATTTATATTTCTAGATTTAATTTAAATCAGGAAATTCCAGAATATTATTTAAACTTCAAAAATTCATAACTTTTATTCTGTAACTCCAAATTGGACAAATTATATATGAAAAATGATCAGAAAAATCCAATCTATCCATCTGTACTATTTTCATGCATGATCAAACAAGTTAAATTGATGTTTTAAGCAGAACAAGGAAAAGAACTTTAAAAGGCCATGTTTGAGTTTGAAATTTGAATCTTTGATTCAAAATGGTTCAAACCCTTCTGGTTTTAGTTGCATTAGCCCAACACACTCATATTGCCATGTTTCATGCATGCATCATATTGTTGCACATTGTTTGGTGATGGTTGTGTATCGGTGTCCTTTGCGACAGGTTCTGCCTCCGAGGAGTACCGTGATTACCCTAACGAAGAACCGTATCAGTGCATCGAACCATCAGGCAAGCAACCAACCATTTGATCATATCGATACAATCCCATGTTCTCGCTCCTGCTCTCTTTTACTGCATTAAGACAACACGTTTCAAACTGCTGTGTGTTACGGTAGTTGAACCCATTTCCTCTGCATGACCTGTCATTGCCACAGTAACTAGATGAAACCCACTAGCATGTGTAGGAGTTGATTGAGCCATATGTATGTGTTGTTCCTACCTTGCTATGCCTGCTATGCTTAGAGTCGTGTCAGGTCTGGTTCATCTGGGTGATGGGCTAGAGTGAAATGATTATGTCGGTAATGAGAGGGGTGTGGTGAACACGATTTGGTAAAGGTATCGATGAGAGGCCATGTAGGAGTACATGGTGGGTTGTTTCATTGAAGCCGACCTTAAGCACTGAGATCTGTATGTGTGATTTAAGAATCAGCTACTACCATGCATTGGGCCCGAAACCAATGGACCCTCTCGGCTTCTTATTCACCCTAGTTCTCCGTCCAGGAGTTGCAAGTAGTTTCTGGTGTTTGTAGCCTACTGGAGGCCGTGGACAGCGCTGACCGTAGGGTTGGGCTGTGATGCGGTAGGTACGTGGCCGGGTGTACCGAATACCCGTTAGGTATCTCGGGAACCCTGTTCACATCGTTCGGGGCCGTATGGGAAACCTCGGCCGGACTCCCTGCGGATGGAACCTGGATAGGCTATAAACCTGGACTGGAGGCTTAGGTGATTAGGTAGGTCGTGGCCGACACCCACGTTGGGCTTCCGCTTGAAGGTTGCCGAGTACATGTCGTGTAAACGACGGTAAGAGGGTGAGAGCGTGTATGAAGAAGTACACCCTTGCAGGGTTATCATAATCTATTCGAATAGCCGCGTCCGCGGTAAAGGACTACTTGGTTGCTTATACAGTTCATAGACAAGTAAATGGAAACTACTAAAAGCCTCAAGATAAGTGTGAGTGCCGAGGATGGCTCTTCCGTAGGAAGACGGAGGTGGATCCTCGGTAGTGTATTGAAGTGGTGAGTAGTGGACTCGTGTGCGCAAAACCATTTCAAGTTGAAGTATCGTAGGATAGTCTAGCCAAGAGTCAAAGCTGGCTTGCTGCAATAACTCCACCAACCCTTCTTGATACTATGCATGTATGTAGGATCTGATGTAAGTCTTGCTGAGTACCTTTGTACTCATGTTGCTATAATTTACATTTTTTACAGAAGACGCTGCAACCCCTTCTGATGGGTTCTATGTAGACGTTGACATCAACGAGTAGGCTAAAGGCCCAGGTGGTGATCCTGAGCTTGTGAAGGACCATGTAGTATAGCTAGGCTTTCCAAGCCTCTTTTATTTTACTAGTTGTCTGTACTCAGACAAGTTACTTCCGCTGCTGGTTTGTATGACTGTATGACTTGAATGTTGGGTCATGAGACCCGTACCTTTGTGTATGATATGTATGGCTCCCTGAGCCCTAAATAAAGTACTGGTGTCGTAGAGTCATGTTGTGATGCTTCGTTGTATTTGCACATATCGAGCATATTGTGTGTATGATTGAAATGCTTGGTATGTGTGGGATCTGACCATCTAGTTGTTTATCTTTAGTAGCCTCTCTTACCGGGAAATGTCTCCTAGTGTTACCGCTGAGCCATGGTAGCTTGCTACTGCTCTGGAACACTTAGGCTGGCCGGCATGTGTCCTTCTTCGTTCCTGTGTCTGTCCCTTCGGGGAAATGTCACGCATTGAGTACCGGAGTCCTGTTAGCCCACTACAGCCCGGTTTACCGGAGTCCTGCTAGCCCAGTGCTACAACCCGGACCCACTTGCTGATGACCGACACGTTCGAAGCTGGGTCATGGATGCCTGTCCCTGTAAGTCTGTGCCACTTTGGGTTTACGACTAGTCATGTCAGCCCGGGCTCTTTATCATATGGATGCTAGCGACACTATCATATACGTGAGCCAAAATGCGCAAACGGTCCCGGGCAAAGGTAAGGCGACACCCGTGGGGATACCGTGCGTGAGGCCGCAAAGTGATATGAGGTGTTACCGGCTAGATCGATGTGACATCGAGTCGGGGTCCTGACAGGAGATCACGAGACGGATCCTGCATTATTGCACCTAGTGCGCTATGTAGGTGCACTAGAGGCACTATTCGATTAAATCACCATTGATCTGATCGCAGCTCGTGGAGAACTAGTTCGTCAAGTCCCGGCGAGAGGAGATTACGAGCCTGACGCCGGCAGCCCAGTCATGCTGTTCGGACAACCAATCGAGACCTTGAGATCAGCCCCAACCATCAACCAAGATGCTTTGATGACCACAGAAGTGCTTCGTCGCCTTTTGGGAGCACACTCCAACGGGATTGTGGCCAACAATCCCCGCGATCGTCATCATCGCTACCCCGACCCTGCAGTTCCTCAACCACCTCCAGCTAACCCCGACGGTGAGACCCATGGAGAAGCCTTGACGTCCTCAAGGCAAGCTCGCGTGGACATTAATGAGGTAGACTAAGTCACCAAGTAGTGCCGAGTCAGTGTGTATCCTCGCTTTGTAATCATGTGACCTTGTAGATTAACGCAGCCGGTTGTTGTGCCTCTGTTTTACTAGTAACCTTGCATAATTATGTCAGCACGCAGTTGCATATTTTTCCAGGCACAGCTGCCAACAACCAACCCCGACAACCCCCACAGTGATAGATCACTTTAGTGAGGTATGTATCTGTGGCTTTGACCTTGACCCTTGGAGCTAACCTGGCAAATTTATTACCTTTCACCACAGTAAAATGACCCAGCTCCAGTGCTATAAAAAGGCCACCTTGTGACCTTGCCAAGCACCCTCACCTTGTGCACCACCCTCACAACCTTTTTCCTACCATGCCAAGCCCTAGTATTTATCTAAGAACCCCAGATGCAACCCCGGGTAGTTTTGTCAAAATATTGTGGGACTTTACCTGCAGTACCATGGGTTCTACCCAGCCACCCCAGTACGAGCTGTTCAAATCAAGAATCACAACTTCCACCTCGAAATATTGGGCAGCAGTACACATTCCTCCCGTAGACTCCAACCAAGACCCAACGGAGGTCTCCTTCGTGGGGAAATCTATGCCGACCCCACATATGGCCATAGAAGCTCATGCTTATGAACCACGCTCGCCTTCGATTCGGGGTACCCTATGCCAGCAAACGAGGGTATTATTACTTCCCGAGCCGTGCAGCACCCGGAGAAGTAACATCTTTTCCCGGTGAACAGATTGAGAGAGACCCAGTACTGGCCAACCTGGTCCAGTACGTCATCACTCAAGAACGTTTGACCTAGCGAGTAATGGCTTAGCTCCAGAGTCTCGCTGATTTGAATCCTCAGATTGCCATCGGCAGACCACTGAGGCCCGACCAGGAGAGACACATTCATCGGCTGATCAATCCACTTTCCCCGATAGAAGAGGAGTGCATCCCAGTACCAGAGACATTTTCTCGGGACCCTGTCCAGGTACCATTTGCATTATAGACGTCGCTGCTATGTTTATTCTTGCAACTTTTACTTATGTGTTGTAACTTATGCGTGGTACCCCGAGTTTGCGCGGCGAGTAAATCTTTTAGTTTCTATTAATATGAGTAGTTTTGTTGCGGTTTGACTCTAATATATTACTATTGTTCTCTCGCAAAAAATCCTGTAGTGGGATTTCTTTTCCCTGAGTTGTTGCATCGTATATCTTCTCACGACATGGATTATTTTATTTCACACAGCACCACGGCAGCAGACTCACAACCGCTCGAACACATACACTTCTTGCAAAAACACGTAACCGTGGAGTATTTGTTTTTCAAAACAGCTCTTAGCAAATCTCGAGGATGAGATTTTTTTTCTTAGGGGGGTAGTGTTGTGACACACCAAAATTTAAACCTTGTTTTATTAATTAAAATTTTGCCTAGAAACTAAAACTTTTATTTTCTGTATTTCCTTCTGATTTCAGAACCACTCTTTTCTTTATTATAATGGAGTTTTACCCCAAGTGAAATCTTTTCAATCATTGTTGGACTTATTTTTCCCTCTCAAATAAAACAATTCTTTATCAGTGGAATTATTTGCATAATTTTTCCCTGATGCTTTATTTCTTGAAAAATGATTTTTCTAAGCTTCAGGGCCTCTTTTGCACTACAGCCATTTGATAAATTTATTTAAAAATTCCACCAAAAATTGGAGATGTCATGTGATGTTTTTAAAACACTTTTATGCAAAAATATATTTCATTCCTTGGATATTTTGAGTTCTACACCAATCTTTCAAGTCTAGTCCAGAGGACAGTTTTGCACTACAACCTATTTAAATATTTCTTTAAAACTTCTACCTAAATTATGGGATGTCAGTGGTAGCATGCCATCCAACTTTATGCAAAAACCTAGTGATGTTCTTAGGAAAAATTGAGTGTATCAACCTCTTTTTCATTCTGGCCCAGCCTTGTGTTTTCTACTGCAACCCTATTTATTTTTGCTCTAGTGACCTTGTGCTTTCTCCTGCTTCTAGTCAACCCTGCAAAACCCCTAAGTCCAGGAGCATGCACCCTTTGGAACATTTTTGGTTCATGTAATGATGCCATTTACCTTCTGTCCATAATTGGAGTTTTGCAAAACTTGCACTAGCAAGTTTCTTCATTTGGCAAACTAACCCCGCCACCCTCTCTTGCATCTAAAGAGACCCCACTCTGGAAGATTTGACCATTCCAAGAAATGCCTAGGTGCATGTGGCATTCTGTCAAACACCTTATGGGCATGACCAGTTTTGACATGAGTTTTAGTTTGCACTATGAACTTGCTTCCCTTGCCTAACTACCTTGTCCAATAAACTCCTAGCTACCCCTAACCTAGGTCTACTAATTCCCAGCCTCACCCAAGACCTCTAGCACGCCTCGGCATTTCGTCGAACGAGTGCCGTGCACGCCCAGAGCGCAAGCAGAGCACGCGTTTTGCACATGCCGCGCTCGAGCCGCCACGTCGCGCCCCTGGTTTTGCCCATACCACAGAGCCGCGCCACGCACTCCCCTCTCACCGCATCACGCCAAGCAGCCCTGGTGCCCTGCAGCATCGCCGTCAGAGCCCTTGGCGGCACGCTGGCGTCCGCAGCGCGTCTCTGCCAGGTCGGTGCCGCCCAAGCCTCTCCCGCTCGCCACCTGCCCCTAGGACAGCTCAGCCTCATCCTCTCGCGTGTCCTCTAGCTCTCGTCGCCGCCACGACGCCCTGCCGCTACAGAGAGGCGGTTCGCTGGCAAACTTATCCACGGCCGCTGCAAACCGACCTCGTTGCACTGTAAGAAGAGGCCCCGAGCACGTCCCATTCCACAGGCAGCCTCAGAACACTCCCCTAGTTCTCCCGTGGCAGCCAATCGACCCGGGGAGGTCTTCTTCCCCATCTCCGGAAACCGCAGCCACTGCCACTGCCCCGGCCATTCCGGTGCCACCAGAGCCTCCCCCTATCCACTCTCCTTACCAGGAGCTTCCTCTCCCCCTCGTGAATCCATCCCCCTGCTCGATTTTGATCGGGACTCACTGCGGGAGAAATATCACTTTGCCCGACGACCACCGTCCGCTGCGAAGCTCGCCGCCGGCAGCTCCGTCCACCCCAGAGACCGTATCGACCACCGGAGTGACCGTCTCGATCCCCTGAACCCGCGGATGGCCTCCGTTTGCCAAACGGTGCCGCCATTCGCCGGCGAGCATCGTCGGAGCTCCACCTCTGTTCGGTCAGAAAAGGCAACGCGCGCGTGGACTGGTCAAACCTGACCAGTGGGCCAGGCAGGTCCACTGCCAGTGACCCAGTGCCGATCCACGCAGGCATAAGTGGAAACATATTTTTAGAATACGCCTTCGACGTGGTCAGTTCGAATCGTTTTCTTTTTATTCTGTTTTTTTTTTAAATAGATTTTGACCACAACTTTGACTGTCTATAACTTTTTAATTATAACTCCAAAAGAATCGATTCTTTTTCCTACCTCTCTCAAATTTAATCTAGCTTATTTTAAGATTTATTTGAAATTTTTTCAAAACAACTTTTTGTGCTGTTTTGAATTTGTGTGTTAATTTAAATTTATTTAAAATAGGACTTTGGAGAGAGAGAAGCAAACTTTCAAAAGTTTTGGAGTGCACCCTGCCTTTCCACACATTGAAGGCAAGCATTCTGAACCCTGTCATAATATTTTGCATGCATCATTTGACACGATTATGACACCACCTCATTACTTGGAACTCGTTATTTTATGTGGTGACATGATCATTTGTATGAATGCTTATTGGAAATTTCCTTGCTGTTGGAAATGGACATGCTTGTGATAGTGATCATCCTCGTATGCCTTTCGTGCCTACCGAAAGGAAAACGGGAAAGTCTCTGTCTTGGGTAGACCCGAGCTTGTCCCTAGTTCCTCGTCGAGACGAGTGTGTCCGGCATGGCATGAGGGGTATGATGAGTGGTGATTTTGTCTATTGGATGAAATATATTCATTATACTAATCATGCAGGGAATACTTAAAAACCTCCTGAGTCGACCATAGATCGAGTCTTGTTCTAGTAACCCCCAAACTTGTTTCGTACTACCACTTGTCTCTACAACAAGTAGAGTATGGTTCAGTAAGTCGTCAACCCCTTTCTAGCACACACCGTACAGAGAGGCCATGGTGGAAGATACCGGCTGTAGCTGGTAGGCAGGCCACCTGGTCCGGGGGCATAGGTGTTTCCGGTTGAGACCGAGAGGGGAGGCCACCCCTTAGAGCGCACGATATAAATTTGATCCCATGCTACGCGAGGTTGTAGCCTCCCCACTTAGAGTTTTGCTTGACAGGCATCGTGGGTGATTCTAGACACCGGTAAGTTAAGCTGGTGTGTGCAAGTTAGGTGTGTTTTCAACTAAAAGGCCATAGACGGAATTAGTCCCGATGGACTAAAGGAATCTGTTACTCGTGGGTAAAGAGTACACCCTCTGCAGAAATTAAACCTATTGGAATAGCCGTGTCCATGGTTAAGGATTACAGTCTGGGATGGGTCAAGTGTCGGTCTTAGTGTCGGTCTTCGGAGGAGAAACTGTTAAACTAGAACTGGGATCACGAGTTGAGTCTTGTGATGACATGATTATTATTTTGTTGTGGACTAACCCGTTATATTTTTGGCATATTCGAATATCCCTGGGATGGTTTTACCTCCTGGATATTCACTATGATTGTGATTATTTATAAGCCCTTTATGTGGTGTCGCTGAGACGCCCGACTGTGGCATGCTTTTCATTTATTTACATTATAAGCCCTTTATGTGGTGTCGCTAAAACGCCCGACTGTGGCATGCTTGTCATTTATTTACATTATAAGCCCTTTATGTGGTGTCGCTGAGACACCCGACTGTGGCATGCTTGTCATTTATTTACATTATACGCCCTTTATGTGGTGTTGCTGAGACACCCGAGTGTGGCATCCTTGTTGTTCATTTACATTATAAGCCCTTTATGCGGTGTCGCTCAAACGCCCGACTGTGGCATGCTTGTTATTTATTTTATAAGCCCTTTATGTGGTGTCGCTCAGACGCCCGACTGAGGCATTTCTCTTTGTTTACTAACCTTTCGAGGTGTCGCTTCAGACACCCGATTGGTGCATTTTATTATTAATATGTTATTGCATATTCGTAAATAACCTGCTTGCAAGCATCAGAGCTTTTATTATCTTTTGTGACTGACGTCATGAACATAAAATATTTCAGAACATCGTTGTTATATTATACCCGTGTTCATAATGTTTGCGAGTACATTCAAAGTACTCACTGGCTTGTCCCTTGCGCGGAGAGGAGCGACCGTGATGACAGCCCCGGAACCTAAGCAACGGTGATAGCAGCCTCGCGAAGATAGGAGTTAACCTGGTCAGCTGTTCCTGTGGGAAATGGAGTCCCATAGACGCTGATGATTCACAACCCGCTTCCGCCATCAACCACTAGAAACCATTTGTTGTACTCACAGGCCAGAATGGTCTTGTACTACATATTTTTGCATTTTGCTTGGAATTTCTGTATCAAGTCGGTGCCTCATCAGCTAACAGTAATCCTGGGGCTGGTGAGCACAAGGGCCATTTTCTGGAAATTAATACCCGGAAAAGCGGTCTCCACATCTATGCCTCGTAACGCCCCGTCGCCCAGCTATGGCACCCTTGCCAGGGCCACGCCACCACCGGCCGGTTCATCTTGAACGAGTGAGTCGCGAACCATGCCACCACCATGAGAATGGCATGTGGGCTAGCTGCATTTAAGGTCTGCATGCCATTGACTCATAGGCCGGGCACTAAGCCACTAAAATTTGGTCTCGTCGGCCCGAGAGGGAAATGTAACTCCTGTAGCAGGCCTTGTGGTGCTCCCGCAGTACGAGCTCGTGCCAAAACCGGAATTTGTTTCTTACTATACTACCAACTAGTACTAGTAAGGTACATGTGCATTGCATGCATGAGATTCTGGTGGTTTGTGCATTATGCTTCTACATGTGGAGTTTTGTAGATTCTACATGTGGCAAAATCTGGTGGAATGTAGATCATATCCAACGGCAAGTAGTGCTCGGATTTGCCATCTTTGTAACGTCGGATTGGCTTCATCCAACGACCAACTTTCAAAGTTATTCACACACTATATAGGGGTATAGATATATAGATGTTTGGTTTGCAGCCTAAGGTTGTCATGCCTAAGCTTAGGCGTGCCACAATATCTTAGGCATGTGTTTGGTTCATTGCTACACTTATGGCTTGCCACACTTTTCTAGCTACATGGTCCACATGTCATGGACTCAACTTCTTGCCAAATCTTGCCACACTTGTGGTGCCCATTTTGTTAGCCACATTTTTTGCGGCAGACATAGGGGTTGTTTGGTTTTAGGCCTAGCAATGCCACACTTTATCATACAATGTTGCCAAACTTGCCTAAGGTTAGGCATTGTTTGGTTAGTAGGTCTGTTTGAATTGTGACTATCTTTGCCATATATCGCCACATGATTTTTGCCACACTTGCCACACTTGCCTTAGTTGAGTTGCTTTGTTAGCCACACTTTGGTTTGCCTAAGGGAATCTTGCCACACAGTTATTTTTGTGTCTATGACATGTGGGGCTCACTTAAAAAAATCTTTGCCTTAGGTGTGGCTAGAACCAAACACCTACCTAACTTGGTCAAACTTGCCTAAGGTTAGGTGTAGCAAAGTGTGTCAAGGTGTGGCTAGGAACCAAACAACCACTAAGATTGCCAAAGATTGCCACACGTAAGGTTAGACAAGTTTGACTAACTTAGGTGAGTGTTTGGTTCAAGCCACACCTTAGGCAAGCCACACTAAGGCCCCACATGACATACACACAAAAAATGTGGCAAGATTCCCTTAGGCTTGCCAACTTGTGGCTCTCATTTTGAAGAACTAATAACTTTGCCTAAGCTTAGTTATGGCAAAGTTAGTCATGAATTAAGTTCAACCATGGAGTCTTCTAGATTATACATGTGGCAGAATCTGGTGGATGATATCCAACGACCAGTAGTGCTCGGATTTGCCATCTTTGTACCGTCGGATTGGCTTCATCCAATGATCAACTTTCAAAGTTTTTCACACACTATATAGGGGGTATAGATATAGATGTGTCGGTTTGTTGCAATGGATCCAAAGTATATCTATTTAGTGGAGTGCACTTTAAACACATTATCTATTTTTTCTCTAACCTTTCGTAGCCATGCAACCAAGCCACATAAGCTTCATGGGTGCCCCCCACATCATATTATTCATACTACGTTGACTGAAAAAAAAGATAAATCACCCAAAACAAGATCTTCCCATTTTTTGTTCCTACGATGTTGTGTTGTGCACGTACCTACTAGTTGTATAGTGGTAGTACTAGTAATATAGTATTAGGAGTACAAACTTGGTACTAGTAGGAGTAGTACTAGTACGGAATGCTCCTACTCTATCAACGAGCCCCACCTGACACCAAATTTCTTGGCTTCCGTGCTACAGCTAGATCTTCCCCTTGTTTCTGTTTTCCAACCCGACGGCGAGCGGGGTGCGGTTTGCCAATAGTCGGTTTGCTCAACGGCGGTCCCACATGAAAGTGAAAATGCTAGGCAACATGCCTTCCCTAAGCTATGTGTCGTGCCGGACGGGCCATGGAGTACTTTCGATTCCCGGGCGTGTGGGGGTGCAACGCGAACGCGACAGGCCTTTTCCTTTTACTAGCAATGTGCCTGTGCGTTGCAACGGATCCAAAGTAGTAGAATAGTAGTACTTCTTCACAAACTTGAAAGAAATCACTCTTGTTTTGATATACTCCTAATATTTTACTCCCTGCGTACCTAAATATTTGTCTTTTTAGAGATTTCAAATGGACTGTCACATACGGATTATATAGACATATTTTGAAGTGTAGATTCACTTATTTTGCTCCATATGTAGTCACTTACTGAAATCTCTAGAAAGAAAAATATTTAGGAACGGAGGGAGTACTTTTCACTCAAAATATATTTCTCACGCTGTTTTGATGAGGTGAGGGAGGGATGTGGTTGCTTTCAAGATAATAAGGGGTTTTCTGAAAATTGGAGCAGAGAAGTGGGTATTGTTGCAAAAATGCCACAACTTACCTCACATCCGTTAGAATGCAGATCTAATGGTCAGAAATGATGGATGACAGACACACCACCATCACCAACTAAGTCTTTTATAAGGACTAGCAAAGATGCCCATGCATTGCATGGAACATCAAATGTGGGAGAAAAGGATGAATAAGGGAAGGCCTTATTTGCAAATGTGGAGAGGGGTGTGGGTATCTTTTTGCAAAATTGCCATGGTTTCCTTCCTATCTGTCAGATATAAATCGGACGACCTATATTGCAGGATCACGGGCACACCATCATCACCAACTCTGTTTTTTATAAGAGTAGAGAAAAAAGTAGGAGTAGAGAAACATGGATAAATTGTAACATTTGGTTCCGCTCCTTGGCACAATCGATAGATAGAAATAACGATTGGAAACGCTAGGGAGGGGCTATTTTCGCCAGATAAGCAGGGTACGTAGTACTAGGTTGGCGCATCGTCGGTTTGGTCACACGCGGTCCGACATGTTCTAGTGTTTCTAGCAAGATGCCCGCGCGTTGCATGAAGTTGATGGAAAAGGTAAGCACAACTTATAAATTGACGGATGGAGTACTAGTTACAGTGATGCATATAATTAAGCAAAGGGATTGCACATGTCGGTATTGACTGGAATGAGAATGCAACAACACAATAAGAATTAAGGCCACGATGATGCGATCGTAGTGGTGCTTACAGAAGGCAAGAAGAAAGATGGATCCATGAACATACGACCTCCTCCTCCTCAACTTAGTGCACCGGGCCACCGACCGGCAGCTAAGGAGCGGCAGCTTTTGTGGCGAGGTCGTGGTGCTTCTTAGCAAAGGCATCCAAGGCTTCCAGCTGGTTGAGGAAGGCCAAAATCGTAGCGTCCTCACTGGCATTGTAGATACCTATGTACACGATTTTCTCGTACACGTGGATGTGTAGGTCGACGAATTCTTGCAGGGCGAGGCGCCTCGCCGCAAGCGTGACCTCCAGGTGGACATTCTTTGTGGCGTCGGCGGGCAATCCCAGGGCCACCAGCGCTTGAAAGAGGTTCCGGCCATGGAGGCCGATTAGGGTGGCAGGCAATGAGGAGCCCGGGCGCGCGGGCTAGAGGAGTACAGGGATGTCGTCCGCGAGCTTCTTGAGGACGGTGAACATGTTTTTGGTGGCAATGATCATCTGGTCCAACTGAGAGTCGTAGTTGGCGTCGACGGCGGCCATCCACCAGCCGGTCTCCAACACCGTCTGGAGACGATCCTCGGCGCCATGCCGCTGGACGACATCATGGACCATCTGGCACAGCCGCTGGCCGCTCACGCGCATCGCCACCATGGGTCTGAAGTGAGCTCTTTTGCACTTAGTGTAGGTGCTTAGGAAAATGCTTAGGTGCGTACGATGTGGTAGAGGCATTGGAATGGAGGGACGCCTTTATATGAGGGCAATGAGGGCAAACTGCATTGCATTCACATCGTGCAGCCTCCTTTTCATGGACCTCCTCCCATTACTTCCCTCATGCATTAATTGAAGGAGGATGCATTGGCCGTTCAACATTTCGGGAACCGCTACTCCCTCCCTCGTATGCATTAAAGCCGTATCGGGAACTGCGCCGCCCGCTGTCAAATCAAATACTCCCTCCGTCTAGGTGAGTAAGTCCTCTTATGAAAACCAAATAGTAAACACATAGGCACGGTGCATTAACTCTCACATTGTTTCTTATTTTTTGACATAAATAGAGGAATCAACCAATAAGAGATGTGGGGCTTGTATGCTTTTAATGACTTGAGACTATCAAACATGACATGCAGTGGTCAGTTCGTTGCACGCAATGATATTAATAATGTTTACTATCATACTACCTCCGTCCTGGTTTATTAGTCCCCATTGTAATTTGTGATAAATTTTGACCAAAGATTTAACTGATAGAATGTTAGTGCATGTCAACAAAAGTTATATTGTTGGATTCGTATTTGAACATAGTTTTCAATGATATAATTTTTGATGGCATGCATAAACATTCCATTAGTTAAATTTATGGCCAAAATTTGACACAGATTACAATGGGGACCAATAAACCAGGCGGGGCTTTTCCCGCGCGGTAGGCGGGGTAGTTCCGCCTAGTTGGTTCGACAGAGACGCGAGAAGATGAGGGAGTAGGCTGCTGCAAACGTAGGGCTGTGTGATTTGACAGCGAGTTACTGCTGGGCAGGTGGGGCCCCGTGATTTGACTTGCCATTATCATTTTAACTACGGCGCTACGACCGACGTGAGTCTCCCGATTCCTGACCACATCCATACAAGTGCCTCTACCAATGCTCCACCATTTAGTCGAGGCTGGCTCTTGCATGAGGCTAGTTCCAATGCATTGGTGCTTACATGAGGTACTAAGCACATTAAAAACTTTAGCAACTAAAGCCCCCAATGCATAGGTGCTTAACTTGTTGGTGCTAAGTATCCTTCATTTAATGATTTTGCAACTAAAGTTCTTCATGCATTGGTGGAATCCTTCCAATTTAAGTGTTTTGCCTAGGTTCTTGCGCTTGGCATTGTTTCTTCCTGGGGTCACCACACTCATCTCTCTCCTCTTAATTACCTTGCCACATCAGACTTTGTGCCTACATGGCAACCTTAGCACCTATACAAGGTGGAGCATTGGTAGGGGCCTGAGAGCCCACTTCTCCACTTTTTCCTTGCCTCTTTCCTCCACATATTCAAAAATGCCATGTAAAGCTTGATTATAGCCCACTATTGTACTCCCTCCGTCCGAAAATACTTGTCATCAAAATGGATAAAAATGAATGTATCTAGAACTAAAATATGTCTAGATACATCCTATTTTATCCATTTTGACGACAAGTATTTCCGGACGGAGGGAGTAGTACTTACTTGCTCCTACAGGTGCTAAGCTTGCCACATAGGCATAAAGTCTGATGTGGCAAGTTTGGTGACCCAAGGAAGAAACTGTGCTAAGTGCGTGTACCTAGGTGAAAAGACAATTTTGAGTCTATAGCTAATTAAATGAAGCAAACTTAGCAACAAAAAACTAATAAGCACACCATTTCATTGGAAGAGGTCACTCCTTGGAAAATGCAATAAATACTACTCCCTCTGTCCCATAATATAAGAACGTTTTTGGCACTACACTTGTGTCAAAAACGTTCTTATATTATGGGACAGAGGGAGTACGAAGAAAGGGATAGAGAGAAGTAAACAAACACTTATAGCCAACCTTATAACTAACCTTGTTGTAGTATGAGTGACTAAGTGATGACATGCCAACATCAGATAGCCTAACGCACCGTGTTAAGTCTCCAAGGGCGCGACCGCGCGAGCGACTCGACGGTCGTGGTAGGCGTGACCATGATATGGGCTGCTGGCATCACACCATGCAACCATTCGATCTCAGATCCAAGGGCTCTCAGAAGCCCGTATCATGGGAGAATGGAAAGCCACTACCCTGCCGTTCGCATGCTGGCAGTTCGCTCCTACTCGTCCCCACACGTCCTTTAATATTACGGTGGTTCGCTCCTAGTCGTCCTGTCCTTTCACATTACGGCAGTTCCACTAATCCTAACCCTCCTCCCAAATCCATGGCGTCCCAAATCTCCATGATCGGCGGTGAGTACAAGGTTAGAACTATCACCGGCAATGAGTTCAACGTCATCTACACCCATTCTTCCGCGACGGTGAAAGGATGCCTTTCTCGCTTCAGATGCATGTTCGAAAACTCACATGATGAGTGGGTCGCTGGGCTAGATGTTGAGTACACCATGTACAAAAGTGGAGTATATACATTTTTTATAAGGCTAGAGGGCGGGGTAGTCTAGCTTTGTCGGTTTCACGAGAGGCGAGGGCCTTTGCGATTTGACGGCTCATTACCGCTGTCAAATCGAATAGTACTATGCTGCCCGCTGCACGCCTGGCTGAACACGCCTCCTCGCCTCCATCAAACCCCTCCATTAAACCCGCATGCAAACCGAGAAACCTACTCTGGCCACACGTCCATTCATGAGCAGTCCGGAATTAAATGCAACACGGGCCGAGCTCCTCCCATCCGCCCTTAGTTTAAACGAGGCCAGATGCCGGCCAAGCTCCTACCGTCTGCCCTCTATTTACATGAGGCCAGATAGACAGCGGGCAAGAATCACACCCCTCCGCCGCTCCCCCATCTCCTCCTTCACCATTTTCTCCACTCTTCCAATGGCTTCCGAGGAGCCGTTCTCTGGCATATTACCCGACTGGGTGGCCCGCCAAGCCCTCCAGATACGGGTGAGGCCGCTCGGTGCTTCACCAATCTCGCTTGGCCCGACGGAGCCAGTTTCCGCCCCAAGCAGGTGCGTGGTTCAGCAACTCGCCGCTCTAGTTCAGCTCGGTGAGGAGTGGCGAGTTGCTCCACGCCGGCATGGCGGCGAATACGCCGGTACGGGAATCGTCGCTGCCACGTCGTACCGCGCCACCAGTGTCTGCACCTTTCGTGTCTGTGGGCGCGCCTCCCGTGCCTGCAGCAGCGCCATGCAGGCAGAGACAGAAGTCGGGTGCGTGGAGAGCGACGAGTCGGTGGCCAGCTTCTCCATGTCCACCGCCATCATCAAGGAGAAGTAGAACACGGGAGGCCGCCGCCACTTGGGTCCCATGAAGGTCACCGCCGAGGTGACGACTGCGCCTTCAGGTGGTTTCTTTGCTGCTTCGTCTCTTCCGAGGACCTTCGTCAACCCCGCAAGTGTCTGCCGGACATGAGGAAGACAAAGGGATCCGCGGGCGGCCATTTAGATTATGTACTCCCTCTCCAGCCGGCGGGAAATATTTGTTCTAAGAATGGATAAATTGTATGTATCTATAACTAAAATAAGTCTAGATACATCCATTTCAAGGACAAGTATTTCTGGACGGAGGGAGTATTAATTATACCAAGAGAGCCAGATTGGCACCGCTTAGTTCATGTAAATGTAATGAAATCCATCATGTTTATATGAAGATCCGGCTTTTTTATACGAAATCCTTCATGCTTATATGAAATCAGTCCGTGTTTGCACAAATTTCATCTGGTTAGTAAGAGTTGTGAAAATGTATGCCCCTGGCGTTTGATGTCGTCCTCCAAGGAAGGAAGCGGGAGGAAATTTGCCGGCTGCTGTTGGAGATGCTCTTATGCTGGAAATAATAGAGTGACATCCAATCCATTTGAGTTAATTGCTTGTATGATTGTCCCTCTATAACAAGTTAATTGCATTTACAATATACACGTGACTTGCAGGGTGGCTACAGCTTCGTACAGAAAGTTAAAAAGAAACAAGTCCATCCTTAATCTTGTAATCTAAGTACTCTATGGGTTCCACTGTCAGTATAGTAGCGAAAGAAGTATATATTAAATAAGTAATATATAATATAAAAATCTAAAGTTAAAAGACAGAATTCGAACTGATGTCATCGCGTTACGAGCATCCGGTGCTAACCACTCCAGCACATTTTTGTTGTAGACCATGCTGGAGATATATCTCCATGTCTACTCTCATACTCCATTCGTTCCTAAATATTTGTCTTTTTCAGATTTCAAATGGACTACCACATACAGATGTGCATGTAGACATATTTTAGAGTGTAGATTCACTCATTTTGCTTCGTATGTCTTTTTAGGAAGGGGTCAGATTTCTCCTTGATTTATTTATGAGGTATCCAGATGGCGCTGCACCGCCAAGAAAAGAGGGTAACATCAAAATTATGGACTACTTTTTTGAGTATGTTGGTAAGGTCCGATCATAGTCACTTGTTAAAATCTCTAAAGAGACAAATACTCCATCCGTCCGGAAATACTTGTCACCAAAATGGATAAAAGGAAATGTATCTAGATGTATTTTAGTTTTAGATACATCTCTTTTTATCCATTTTGATGACAATTATTTTCAGATGGAGGAGTATTTAGGAACAGAGGGAGTAGAAAACAGAGTTGGTGATGATGGTGTGCGTGCCATCCTGCAATATAGGCCGTCGGATTTATATCTAACGGATAGGAAAGAAACTATGGCAATTTTGCAAGAATATACCCACACGCCTCTCCACGTTCACAAATAAGGCCTTCCCTCATTCAGCCTTTTCTCTCACAAGATAAACTACTCATACAAATGCATCTTGATGTTCCGTGCAACGCACGGGCAGCTAGCTAGTTTCTTTTAAAATAGTTGCTGCGATAATTGGGTTGAAGTGATATATTTTATGTTTGCCCCGAATGATTTCAGATTCACTAGTAGTAACAAAGAAAAGGTTGCCTTGTTAATTAACAGAAAACAGGGTGAAAACTATCACATGAGGCCGGTAAAAATAGAGCACACTGGGTCCAGCGTCATCGTCACTACACATGCGCGTGCGTGAGAAGTCTACATATCGAGGGGGCTACCGAGCAGGGCACCGAGACACAATGTTTGAGAGGGAAACCACTTGACAGATTATGATCATATCAAGTTGTCACCCTTCTGTTGTCATT
>NC_057795.1:542639377-542640113 GCF_018294505.1 Triticum aestivum
CGAGAGTGTGCGCGGTAGGCACAGAGGCACAACTAGCGAGTGTGTGTATGTGTGTGTCTTTGAATGAGGAGTAGATAGATTATTATCAAGATCGAGGTGCCACCCTACTCCTTCAGTGTCGGGTAGTGTGTGTGTGTATGTTTGAGAGAGAAGCCAGTCGATAGATTAGTATCAAGATCGAGGTGTCACCCTACTCCTTCGGTGTCGGGTAGTGTGTGTGTGTGTGGGTGTGTTTGAGAGAGAAGCCAGTCGATAGATTAGTATCAAGATCAAGGTGTCACCCTACTCCTTCGATGTTGGGAAGTGTGGGTGTGTGTGGGGGGGGCAGTGACACTCACATATCTCTACTTCTTATAAAAAACAGAGTTGGTGATGATGGTGTTCCTGCCATCCTACAATATAGGCCATCCGATTTATATCCGACGGGTAGGAAGGAAACTATGGCAATTTTGCAAAAAGATACCCACACCCCTCTCCGCATTTGCAAATAAGGCATTCCCTCATTCATCCTTTCTCCCACAAGATAAACTACTCATACAAATGCATCTTAATGTTCCGTGCAACGCATGGGCATCTTGCTAGTAGGGAGAAGGAGTTTGTGTGACACATATCTAGCTATATTAAGGGATAGATAGATAGCATTTGTGCGAGGCATACTTAAAGCATCACGAAGATAAACAAACAGTGTGCATGCAAGTGCCGGAAAAATTGAAGCAAGAAACTATGTGTGCGTGTG
>NC_057795.1:542640384-542719695 GCF_018294505.1 Triticum aestivum
TGTAATCCCATTGTATGTATTCATATGTGTGAGAGACATGATTATACTTTGAGACATTAGTGGCTGTGGGTGGGCAGAATTAAAGGGCTGGGCGTGTTAGATAGAGAGAACATGTGTGTTTCTGTGTGAGAGACTTCTTGGACGGGGTAGAAAGACTAATTTAACCTTGACAGAGGGAGAGAAATACATGAAGTGCGCGTGTGTGATTCCGATGCCCATAGGGAAATGAGATATGTATGCGTGTGAGAGAGATTGCACAATTCATTCACGTATCACTATCTAGTGATCGTGGACGTGCATCGCTTGAACATAAGTCAATATCTACTTCGTATCGTGGCCAAAGGTACAATATCGATTCAACGCTATAAAGATTGGACACTCACATATCACATTTTTTTCTATTTAAATAAACCTTTTTAGTTGTGCATGCCAAAGTTACAGTGATGTTTCTTCAAACAACCAATGTAGCTATCATGTACATGCACCATTGTTACTCTTGCATTCAAATTCATTAGTCTTGGATGATTTAAGTTTCTATTTTGAAGTAATATATGTAATATTCATATATGAATTCAACGGGTACGCAATTTATGAAATGGAGCTATGTAATTATATTAGGTAACACTTTTAAGTAGCGGACTACAATATCCATTTCTTTTTGTGCACCTCTACACTAACACATCAATGCATTATGTTTAAAGTAAATAACCAATGGCACTAAATTATCTATTTACACGAGGAATACATAGGCTGAGCGTTTGATCCCTTTTTTGTGAATGTGCCACTACACCCGTACGATTGGCCGTGCCCGTGTGAACTTCCAAGTTATCGGCGCATCATCCCGAGTTATTGTCTTTTTTTCTGGGGTGGACTTCACACCAGTTATTAACTGCTGACGCATGCCCCGTGTACACAGTCTAGCATGACCTTCCCGCTAGCACGGTCCAAAATTAGTTGAAACTGGATACGAACGATCCCGCGGGCGAAATTCCCGCCTCCTTCTAAAATTTCCGCCACCTTAGTCTTTAGCATGCGAAATTCCCCTTTTGTCCTTGGTGCATGGATACCAACAGTTACAATACCGACCTCATCTACATAATAGGTCGGGGCTGCTTTGGTAACTTCCGGTTCCCCTGTAGGATCAAAAGTATGTCTAGAGGGGGGGGGTGATTAGACTACTTGACCAAATAAAAGTTTAGCCTTTTCCCAATTTTAATTCTAGGCAGGTTTTTAGCAAATTAGCACAAGTCAAGTAATCAACCTACACATGCAATTCTAGAGTATAGCAGCGGAATTTAACACAATTGCATATGAAGGTAAAGGGAGGAGTTTGAGGAGCCAAACGCAATTTGTAGACACAGAGATTTTTGAGTCGTGGTTCCGATAGGTGGTGCTATCGTACATCCACGTTGATGGAGACTTCAACCCACGAAGGGTAACGGTTGCGCGACTCCACGGAGGGCTCCACCCACGAAGGGTCCACGAAGAAGCAACCTTGTCTATCCCACCATGGCCGTCGCCCATGAAGGACTTGCCTCACTAGGGGTAGATCTTCACGAAGTAGGCGATCTCCTTGCCCGTACAAACTCCTTGGTTCAACTACACAATCTTGTTGGAGACTCCCAAGTGACACCTAGCCAATCTAGGAGACACCACTCTCCAAGAAGTAACAAATGGTGTGTTGATGATGAACTCCTTGCTCTTGTGCTTCAAATGATAGTCTCCCCAACACTCAACTCTCTCTCACATGATTTGGATTTGGTGGAAAGAAGATTTGAGTGGAAAGCAACTTGGGGAAGGCTAGAGATCAAGATTCATATGGTAGGAATGGGATATCTTGACCTCAACACAAGTGTAGGTGGTTCTCTCTGAGAAAATATAAGTTGGAAGTGTAGGCATGTTCTGATGGCTCTCTCCACGAATGAAGAGGAGGTGGAGGGGTATATATAGCCTCCACACAAAATCTAACCATTACACACAACTTACCAATCTCGGTGGGACCGAATTAAGAAACTCGGTTTGACCGATTAAGTAAACCTAGTGACCGTTAGGATTTTTGGTGGGACTGACATGCAACTCGGTAGGACCGATATGGTTAGGGTTAGGGCATAACGTAATCTCGGTGAGACTGATTACACAAACTCGGTGAGACCGATTTTGGTACTAAGCTAACCAGAGAGTTGGTTAGGTAAACTCGGTGGAACCGATTCGCTCATCTCGGTTGGACCAAAACGTTACAAAAGGGAAACAAAGAGTTTACATTCCAATCTCGGTGGGACCGATCGCTCATCTCGGTGAGACCGAAACGTTACGAAGGGAAACAGAGAGATTACAATCCCATCTCGGTGAGACGGAGATCCCTATCGGTGAGACCGATTTGCCTAGGGTTTGTGGCAGTGGCTATGACATCTGAACTCGGTGGCGCCGGATAGAAAGAATCGGTGGGGCCGAGTTTGACTTTTGGTTTAGGTCATATGTGGATGTGAGAAAGTAGTTGAGGGCTTTTGAGCATATCAATAAGCACTTAGAGAAAGATCCTCATTCAGCAACACCTCATCCCTCCTTGATAGTATTGGCTTTTCCTATAGACTCAATGTGATCTTGGATCACTAAAATAGAAAATGTAGAGTCTTGAGCTTTGAGCTTGAGTCAATCCTTTTGTGCTTAGCACTTTGAGGGGTCCAATTTACTCATCCATGCCATGCCAATCATTGAGCTTTCCTGAAATATTATCTTGGAATAGAATTAGCTCAATGAGCTATATGTTGTAGGAATTACCAAAACCACCTAGGGATAGTTGCACTTTCAATCTCCCCCTTTTTGGTAATTGATGACAACATATAGATCAAAGCTTCAACAAATGATAATAAGATTGAAAACATTGTCGCTTTGAGAAGTATGTGAAAAGCAAGAGCTCCCCCTAAATTTGTGCATAGTTTAGTATTTTCTTTGGATTGCAAATGCACAATGAGTTAGGATCATGGGGTACTCTTCCATGTCACATACATCTTGGTGGAGCGCTCAAAATGATAATAATTAAATACATGCACTCATCACCAAGCAAAGTGAATGATCATATGAGGATATAAAAGATAGTATCATCCAAACAAGCATTAATGTAGCATAGCATATGATCAAACACATGATCATCCAAGTATCACACAAACGTAGAATGTATCTCAAACAAGCAAACAAACCAAGTTCAACCACCAAAAACAAGAGAGAACAAAAGCAACACTCTCTCTCGAAGCCTATGATCTATACATTTTCTCCCCATTTGGCAGCAAGTACCAAAAAGTTCATAAAAAGTGCATAGTGATAAATCGACTCTTAGGCTTGATCTTGATGTGGTGGTGTAGAAATGACTCCAAGGATGAAGGCATCAGTTGAGGATGATGGAGCTGGTGGAGTGGCTTCTGGAGCTGGTGGCACTGAAGCTGTTGCTGGTGCTGATGAAGTTGCTCTGGTGTCTGTCACTGGCACTGCAGCAGATCTCTGAATTCTGGGCACTCCTGCAAATGCATCAGTAGTAGTCTTGCCCTTCCTCTCCTGCATTTCATCCTGAAGTTGATCAACAACTGACTGTATCTCAGTGAACTTCACATCCAAGTCATAGAACTTCTGCTCCATGATTCTCTCCAAGCTCTCCTGGTTTTGTGTCAGGGTGGCCAAACCCTTCTCAATCCTCAGAGTGGAGGCAATCAAGTAGCCAAGCTGATCTTGCTTGCTCTTCAGGAAGTACTGAGATGCCTCTTCAGCAGTTGGCATCTTAGCAGCCTTTTTAGTCCTTGCCTTCTCCTTCTTTGCTTGTGCTTGCACAGAAGATGGTTCATCTTCATCCATCACTACTGTGTTGTCCTCATAATCTAGGAAGATGGACATGTGTTCCTTGTCCAAAAGATAGGTGCATGTGCCCATCTTGGAGTTGATGAGCTCCTGAATCTGTGGAACATACCCACAACTCCTCTTCTAGTCAGCAGTTGTCCTCTTGATAGTCTCAACTATTAAGCTCATGACTTTGAACTTCTGAGGCACATCAAATATGTGAAGCAAATTAATTGCATGGCCTCTGATCATCTTGTGATCACCTGACTTTGGCAACAAAGTATGCCTGAGGATCCAGTTGATTGTTGGCAAACCTGACAGAAGGTAATGTACTGATCCAAATTTGTGTGACCGAGGGTATATATAGCCTGACCCTGTCGGTGTGACAGAGTGGAACGACTCGGTGGCACCGAGATGCATAACTGCAAGCAGTTGCTGCAACTTGGTGTGACCGAAAAGTTCAAATCGGTTGCACCAAGATTGAAAACCTAGATCGACTTAGTGATCTCGGTATGACCGAAAAGGATGAATCGGTCAGACCGAAAAGCACAAAGAAGTTTTGGAAGTTTAAGTCTATGATGAATCGGGAACTCCAAGTGCTCCTCACATAGAGTGGTTCGAATCTGACTTGATCAAACTTTGTGATGTAGAATGAATAGAGTTTGTGACAAGAATAGCATAGATAGCTAGAGAGGGTTCTTAGGCATTCTTGTCCATCCACTTGGCAAAAAGAAAAGAAACCAAACAAGCAAAACTACAAGTGGATGTCCTCGAATGAGTAAAATATGCAAACGACATGCTCACACAATAAAATAGCAGATAAAATATGTGACAAAGAATGCACAACCAATTCTAGCATCTATCAAGCAATTGGCGATGACTAGGTCATCTATATATGAGTATTTTGACTTAGGAGTCAAATGAGAACATTTGATCATAGGTCATACTCATCGTTTAAGCTCAAGTGGGGTTGCCACTTTTACATAATGCATTGATGTGTTCACATCATTAGAGTTGCTCTAGATCAATTCTTAGAGTAAAGCTCCCCCTAGATGTGAGATCCCCCCAAAGAGGGATGAACTGACCTTGGGTTTTGTCGATGTTGACTTCATGTAGGTGTTGAAGATGTGGATGCTCTATGTTGATGTAGATCTTTTGGAGCAATCCTTTGGAGTGAGTTGCACTTTCAATACCTACACGGGTTAGTCCCACAAGGAACAAACAAGGATATCCATAGACATAGAGTGATGCACACACAAGATGATGTCTATGAAAGCATTGAGTTACCTTGTCCCTTGTCTTACCAACAAGAGGGTTTGTGACTCCATGAACTAGTGCAAGATGTGGAAGTTGGTTGCACTTGTCCTCGCCAAGATGATAAGAATGAAGTATGTTGGCGGAGTCACCCTCATGAAATCTCTAGTTCTTCTTCTTCGGGATCCACACCATCTTGATGGGAATCCTTGGAGTTGTAGTCGTACTTGATGAAGTAGAACTTGACGTAGTATTGGGAACCCACTTGACCAAAGCCTTAGGAGCTTCTTCAAATGCATCAATATCCTCTTGAAGCTTGTCCTTGCCTTTCTGCTTGTGGTCTTGTGGTGGAAGATCATCTTGAGCTTGTGTCCTTTTGAAAGAAGTAGGATCATACTTCTCTTGTTGAGGAACAAACTTCGTCTTAGGGTATTGATCTTCTTCCCACTCAACTCCATTGGCGTTGAACTTTCGTTCAAAACCAACACCTTTATTCTTCCGGTGCCTTCCTTGCTTGCATACAATTTCCTCGAATTGCTTACTTCCGGCAAGGCTCTTGGAAACACCTTTCTCTATAATTCCCTTCAATAAGTTGTTTTCTTGCTCAAGTGTAACTTGGCTAAGAGAATCATTAGTGGAATCAAGAAAATTACTAGAAGCAACAACATTGGATTTAGCATGATGACTGTTGTTACTACTAGAGGAAGAATCTTTCTTGTTCTTGTTACCAGACTTGACTTGAGGCATGTAAGTAGATAATAGTAAATGTTTGGCAATGTAAGAAGAACTTTTCTTGCGAAGATCATCATTGATAGCTTTTAAAAACTCATGTTCTTGCTCAAGGTTGAGCTTTTCAAAACATAATTTCTCATGAGTGCTTCAAAGTTCTCGATGATCTCCTAAGATAGTTTCATGAGCTAACTTAAGAGTGTTTAGTTCTTTAGTTAGAAGCTCAATCTTCTCCTTATCATTGTCATTCGTTTTATCTTGTTTAGCATGATTAATTGATGTTTCATCATAGTATTCATCACTAGAGTTGTCAATAAGTAAATCATCATCACCTAACAAGTCATCTTCATCACTATTGAAATCAACATACTCGGGGTGAGTTACCTTAGGGACTTTAGCCATGAAGCATCTTCCAATTCCTTCATTTGGTGAATCAAATATGTCATAGCGTGAGCGTTGTATTGCAACATCTTCAACTCTTCCGCGGTAGCTTCACGGTTTGGTTCTCTCCCATCAAAGAATTCACCTTGCAAGCCAATACACACAATAGCCCATACAGCGGGGTTATGTCCAAGAATATGCATTTTCATCTTATGCTTCCAACTAGCAAAATTAGTACCATCAAAGTAAGGACCTCTACGGTGATAATTTACCTCGCTAGACGCCATACTCTCCTAGGTTTTGAAACCAAGGCTATGACCACCAAACGCTATGGAAATCAAAGCAAATGGAGACCAAAGCTCTTATACCACTTGTAGGATCGAAAGTATGTCTAGAGGGGGGCTGATTAGACTACTTGACCAAATAAAAGTTTAGCCTTTTCCCAATTTTAATTCTAGGCAGGTTGATGCGGAGCATCCTACGGTCATCACCATGTCAAGAGTCCGTTTGGCAAGTGACACGTGCGACCTCTACTTCTCATACATAAAGGTGAATCTTCTCCTTTACACGTGCTCACTTGACCTCTTCGAGGATGGTATACTACTTGACACTTCTCCTATGTGCATGCATAGGTATTGTCGGAGCTTCACGGATGTCGAGGAGGAGTGCAAGCGCCAAGGAACAACTACACCATCCGCGAGGGAAGCCTGGAAGCGACGACGGAAGAAGACGGAGCTGCTAAAGCTACAGCGGCCGGACATCCGGGCCGGAGGCCGGACATCCGGCGCCTGTGCAGTCGCCCACGAACTGCCCCAACAGACGGCCAAAAGCATCAGCGGCCGGACATCCCGCGCCAGCCCAGACATCCGGCGCCTCAGCAACGCCCGGACATCCGCCTACCAACCCCGAAAATCCGGCGCCCCCTGTCCAGAGAACACCGAGGCCGACATCGCCAGCCCGGACATCCGGCCCGTGCCCCGGACATCCGGCCTCCCGCGAATGGCCGGACATCCGGGCCCCAGCCCGGACATGCGGCGCCTGCCTGCGCGCAGAGTCGGGCCCGAGGCCCATGTATCCCTTCCCCACTTACCCCTTCGTGGCTAAGACTATATATACTCCATCCCCTTCCTCTAGTTAGGGTTAGCAAATATGATAGCTCATTCTTAGGTGAGCTTTGCTCCTACCTCTACTCTTGAGAGAGAGAGAGACTACCACTCCCAAGGAGTTCAAGACCTCCATGTGAGAAGATCCCGCGGGATTCAAGCCCCCCTTCGTGGGAAGATCCATCTAGGATATCATCAAGACCTCCTCTTGGAGATGAAACTTACCTTGTATCTTTCCCTTTGTTGTTCATGTACCTTGTAATCTTGTGTGTTTGATTGTCTAGTGGATGTGTGATTGGACTTGTTCTCGAGTGTTTCCCCTTGTGATTTCTCCCCGTTCTTCCCCGTGTTCTTCGTGCTCTTCGAGGGATCCCACTCCAAACGTGAAAGATCGGCCTACACCGTGTTAGCCCCGTATCATATGGTATCATGAGCCAGGTTTATCACGTGGGAGTCCCTCCCACCATTTTCTAGCCTTGTTTTGTTGTGTTCTTCCCCAAAATCCGAAAATCCCCACCAAAAATAGCCCCAATTTTTTTTGTGATTTGTTGGTTTGATGATGTTTTGTTGATTTTGATCCGTGGATTTGCTTGGTTTCAAGTGGATCTAGCATTTCCCCAAGTTTCCCCACCTTCCATCCACCCTCAAAATCATCAATTTCCGCCCCAATTCGAAAATTTCCGCCCCAAACGAGATATGGAATCGTCGGGCTGGACATCCGGGCCTCAGGCCGGACATCCGGGCCATACGGCCGGACATCCGGGCCCCAAGCCGGACATCCGGGCCCTGGAGCACCAGATTTGCACGATTCGGGACATCAGTCACCGGATATCCGGCCAAACCCCCCAGACATCCGGTCCCTGGCATTTCAGCCTTCCGTGTCTGACCATTTTGGCCATAACTAATTCATCTGAACTCCGATTTTGACGTTGTTTAGCTCGTTTTGAAGCTCTTGACACCCTTTCCCACAAAAATACCACCAACACCATTTGACTCCATCAAATTTTCCGAATTTTGGCAAGTTTGCCTAGGCCCTCCACCATATCATCCGCATTACCACCACTGACTTCCGCAACCTAACCCATTTTGTTCACCATAGCATTAGTAGTTGCTTGAGTAGTGATTTGAGTCTCCTAAGGTGTTTCGGCTACTTAGGGACGATTGCTTCTTCATCAACCACCACCACCTCTTCCGCATAGGCTTACCCACCATACATTTTGCAACTTAACCAAATAGTTGTTTGAGCTTGTTTGAGTTGTGGCTTGTGTCTCCTAAGGTGTTTCAGCTACTTAGGGACGGCAACTTCAACTCCGACACATGTATAGACATCATTCCACTTCCACATTACCAAGTGCAAACCATCACCGCTTTCCACTAACACCATTTGACCTTTGCCTTTGAGCTTTTGAGTTCGCGGTTTTTCCGTTTCCTAGGGTGTTTTGGCTAACTAGGAACGACTCTACATCAAGAACACCGCCACTCATCATCGCAAAGGACGGTAACCTCGACGACACCATTGTATATTCCCATTGCAATTGCATTGTTAACCCCTAGTCCATTTTGCGTTACTTGCCTATCGAGACTAGCCATTTGAGTATTGCTAGCAACGTTACTTGTGCACATTAGTGATCATTGATCTACAGCTTCCATTGCATACATACCATGTCATTTGGTATCATCATATCATATCTTGTGTCACAAGTTTGTTCCCGCATATACACAATTGCTATCTTGGTTTGTGCAAAGTGGCCATATCATACAAAAAAAGAAATAAAGCTTTTAAGCAAAAGAAGAGAGCAAAGAGCTTGTAAGCAATAGCCATAGCATCAAAATATATCATTTGGTATCATACTTGATCATCTTGGATCATTGTGTGAGAAACACTGGGAACCATACATACATAGCATACTTGGGATAGAAGTTTATCCATTTTGCATATCATTGGTTGTGCACAAGTGTCGTATCCATCTATTGAGCAATCGTGCTAGCGTCTCTCTTGAGTTGTGCAACACGAGCGTTTTCCATGGATTCCACATTTTGTGCTCATTCCTTGGTTGCACGACCCCATTTATCTATCCGTGTGTGTGTTTCCGTGTACCACATGTTGCTATTGGTCTACTTGTTTTACTTGCAAATTTGTGAATCTCTTTCAACATTATTGACTCTTGCTAACATTTTGCATTAAATTTTTGTGCCACTATCCTCACCGAGATCTACCATAAGCTTTACTTGATAGGTGTGAGTGAACAAGTCCGGTACCAATTCCACTATTCTTTCATCTCACATTGAGTGAAACGGGATACATCCTCAACTTTGGGAAAAGGTAACTTGGTATTGTTTATCTCATTTCCTACTCACCTTTGCTTGAGTCTTGTGATGGATAGGCAAGGCATTTCACCTTTGGTCTACAACAACAACGGCGAGTTCGATGCCATGAAAAACAACAATTCAGACGCCAAGATGCAAGCTAAAATGGAGGAGATCAAAGCCCTCATCAAGTCCTACAAGCGTTCTTCCTCATCTTCGAGAAGACGCTCAAGAGCACATCCTTCCGAGCTACCATCTCCGGCAAGATCACATCGGCATCGATACCATCACCAACAAGAACGTGAAGGTCAAGAGCTCAACACCAAAAACTGCTCAACGACTTCACCATCTCCCTAGGCATCTTCGCCAAGCGACTTCAAGGCATCTTCGCCTTCGAATATTCGGCATCTTCGCCAACAAGCACCCCAAGACTATGCTCAAGAGAAGCTCCCCAAGCTCAAGTCCGCGACTTCCAAGAGCTACTACGACCTCGACGTCGACCACGAGATTCCTTTCTATGGGACTCAAGAACCCGAGGAGTACCTCGAGTGGGAGCGATTGATGGACGACTACCTCATGCTACATCAAGTCCCTTCCGAAGATCAAGTGAAGTGCGCCACAAGAAACTTCCATGACTACGCATTGGCATGGTGGCTTCACACACCTTCGGAGAGCTACGAGATGAGTTGGCCCAAGACGAAGAGAGCTTTGCGGCGAGAGTTTGTGCCTCCAACCTACACGGAACAACTTCAACGCCAAATGGAGAACACCATTCAAGGATCCAAGTCCATCGACATGTACTTCAAGGAGATGAAGAATGCCTTGCGACGAGATGGCGTGGACGACCCCATTTGGATGAAGTTCCACTTCATGATGGGATTGAACAACAACATCTCCAAGACAATCTTCCTCGAGAACTATGAGTCCCTCGACGACAACTACATTGGTGCTTTCAAGGCGGAACAAGAACTCATGAAGGCCAAGGCTTCTCTACCCCAAGCACAATTCGTGGCGACCAAGCTCTATGACAACGAGCATGAGGATAGTACCACCACGATGTCCAAGCCCGACGAGCTCCAAGACGATGCTCCCAAGTTCGACTTCACCGCCATCCCTCTTTGTGGCATTGATGGTGCCGAGTCTACCACGACTCTTTTTCAAGACGGTGCGGCGACGAGTATGACTATGGAGACCCTCAAGGACCAAGATTTGGAGGTGAGCGACAAGGTGGCAAGCAAGGATGGTGCTTCCATCTTAGGAGGTGAGAGTGGTGATGTGCCATCTTCGGCCTTCATGCACGACGATGATGAAGAGATGATCGAGCATGGGATTTTCCCTTCGGTCATGGAGGAGAGTGATGATGTGCCATCTTCGGCCTTCATCCACGGCGACGACAAAAAGATGGTTGAGCATGGGATTGTTCCTTCGACCACGGCGACGTATGATGATTTGAGTGACTTTTGCCACCATATTGAGAGTGAGAGTGACTTCACCACTAGCCCCATATATGATGTGTTGCCACAAATCCCATGTGAGGAGAGCCACAACCCACACCACTTGTGTGAGATGAGTGACTCCACCATATGTGACTTTGAGTGCACCTACTTTGAGGGAGTGAGTGAACCACCACATAGAGAGAGTGAGATAGTTGATAGGTCTCGTGAGGCCATTTGCATTTCTAATAACTTGACCTCTACCTCTCTTGTGTCTTCTCATTTGATGCTAGGTCCATTTATGATGACGCGCCGATCCTCGACGACTTCGTCCTCCCTTTGGACAAGACGATGGCCATGGTGGAATATGATGCACCCCCCCACATGGTTCCATCAAGATGAAGATGACCACCATTTGGTCTTTCCCACCTCACCTACACCACTTGAGTGGAATGCAAAAGGTAACATAAGTGAAGGTGATGCTCTAGTCCCACTAGTGGACATTCTTGACATTGATTGCTTGCATGATGTTGATCCACCTAGTACCTTGCTTCATGCTAGTATGATTTCCCCATGTGATGATTTGCCCATTTATGATGAATATGATGATTCTCATGTGGAGTCTATTAGTAGTGATGCCATGTTACATAGGATTTCTTGTGACAATTCTTTAGGTCGCATCATGTTTGCTAATCCGCTTGACTTGTCATATGCTATGCATGAGATCAATCATATGTCATATTTGCAATCTCTTCATAGTGACTATGCATATGCCATTAAAATAAACCCAATTTGCACTTATGGCATAGATGACAAGCCCATGGTTATTGGCATTTGTTTTTCTTGTGATGATACTGATATGCTCCCTTTGCATAATTTATCTCATATGCCATGCCATGCCCACCTAGCTTCGGATATGTATTGTTTTGGATGTTGTCCATTTTCTACATATGATGTTTCCGATATTGCTCATGAGGAGACCCCCATAGTTTCCTCATACATGTTAGGAGATTTTGATCCATCCCATCCATTGCATGATCCCAATAATTATGTGCACCCTATGCTTCCCTTGAATGAAAATGCTATAGATGCGCCATATACTTGCATTCTCAATTTGTGTCCCCATCGTGTCATACACAATAACTATTCTTTCATGATGGATGACATGTTCATATACCATGCATCAAAATTCTTTGAGCGATGCTTATCTTGTGTTAACTCACATGTGCACATACACATCATGATGGATGATGTGTATATTTACCACACGCACAATTTCTCCGGTTTTTGTCTCTTTTGTGTAGGTACCCATGAATACTTGTCAACCTCGCAATCCCACGAGTTGACAAAATGAGCTCTAGAGAGCAATGATGACTTGGGATCACGTGGATTGTCTTTCCCACCGCTCTCTTCACGCAAACACTTCGCGCATTTCTTCTACATGTCCCTCACATGGTTATGGCTTATTGCCCATTATATATCATTTGCCCATCTTGCCATGTTCACTTTGCATGATATGCTATTTACTATGCCTTTGCCATGCATTTGTGACCCATGCTTTGCATTCCACATGATGATTGATTCTAGTACTTGTATGTGTATTTGCAAGCTTGGTGGAGATATTTCTTGTTCTTGCCATGTTCGTTTTGTGCACCATTACTATGATGATACTATGATCTTGCTTTGTGTTCGTGGTTGTGATATGTCATGTGCATTGTCTATGCCTATTATTTGCTCACATGACATGATTGCCATGATTTACTCTAGTGTGTTGCATCTTTGCTCCACTAGTTTGCACGACTTGATCTCTATGATTGCTCATGTTGCATCACCCATGATTCATACTTGCTCATTTCATGCGGTTGATGACAACCATCTATATGCTTTGCACATGATTCATATTGTTTCTTGTCATATATCTCCATGTGTTGCCTCTCTCATGCTAGATGACTTGCCATGTATTGAGTGCAACAATGCTTCTAGTCTTGCTAATGAGATTGCCCCCATAGCATTCTCAAATATATTTGGAGCTTTTGACATATTTCTTGTGAAGCATGCTTGTCTTACTTCTTTGCACCATATACCTAGTGTCAAGAAAATAGCCATTGTTGCATCATATTATTCATGCACTTGTGCTTCTAATGGTTATGTGCAAAAGATGAGAACCATCATGATGGATGATGTGTTTATCTACCATGCGCATACTTTGTTTTATTTTGTGCATGTGTAGTATACTTGGACTTTGTGTCGACTTCCACTTCACGTGAGTTGACCATTCGAGCTCTTGAGAGCGAGCCTCATATATTCTACCATGACTCGCTTCTACACCACATTTCCTACAACTTCGACATTATGAATAATGCACAAGGACACGCCTTCAAGGTGACATCTTTCTTGAGCTTGGATATTGTGGATCATACTACTTGTGTTGCTTGCACCATGAGACTTGTTGGTCATGTTAGACCACATGCTTACGCACATGTTAGAGATCTTGCTTCGACTTGTCATTTTGACATTTCCATGCTTCATGATATATATACCTTGTGTGTTGCATCCAATTCTTGGACTACTTGCTACTATCATATGGTTGGTTGCACCAAGATAATTTCTTCACATATGCCATGTTCCTTTGCTTGTCACATGATTCACTTGATTGCCTCACACATGATGAACAATTGCTCTTTCTATTGTGTTGAGTACCACACTATATTCACTACACCCTATGAAAATTATGCTTGGATTGTCTTGCACTTGACCCATGTGTTTAGACACTTCATTTTATTTGGTGTTGTGAATGATTCTTATGCCTACCATAGACCTTTCATTGAGCAATTTGTGAATGCTTGCTATGACCTCGAGGTAGATGCTTATTGAGGGAGTCCTGGATTAGGGGGTGTCCGGATGGCCGGACTATGACCTTTGGCCGGACTCCCGGACTATGAAGATACAAGATTGAAGACTTCGTCCCGTGTCCGGATGGGACTTTCCTTGGAGTGGAAGGCAAGCTTGGCGATACGGATATGTAGATCTCCTCCCATTGTAACCGACTTTGTGTAACCCTAGCCCTCTCCGGTGTCTATATAAACCGGAGGGTTTTAGTCCGTAGGACGAACAACAATCATACCATAGGCTAGCTTCTAGGGTTTAGCCTCTCTGATCTCATGGTAGATCTACTCTTGTACTACCCATATCATCAATACTAATCAAGCAGGAGTAGGGTTTTACCTCCATCGAGAGGGCCCGAACCTGGGTAAAAACATCGTGTCCCTTGTCTCCTGTTACCATCCGCCTAGACGCACAGTCCGGGACCCCCTACCCGAGATCCACCGGTTTTGACACCGACATTGGTGATTTCATTGAGAGTTCCTCTGTGCCGTCGCCTTTAGGCCCAATGGCTTCTTCGATCATCAACAACGACGCGGTCCAGGGTGAGACTTTTCTCCCCAGACAAATCTTCGTATTCGGCGGCTTTGCACTGTGGGCCAATTCAGTTGGCCATCTAGAGCAGATCGAAAGCTACACCCTTGGCCATCAGGTCTGATTTGGAAGTTTTAACTACATGGCTGACATTCGCGGAGACTTGATCTTTGACGGATTTGAGCCATAGCCGAGCACGCCGCACTGTCACGATGGGCACGATCTAGCTCTGCCGCCGGACAGTGCCCAGAGGGCCGCTCAGGTGTCCACTCCGACCCTTAGCTCGGAGCCGACTGCGCCAATCGAGGACGGGTGGCTGGACGACGCCTCGGGGGCTGCAATCTCTACGGAGATCAAGCCGAATACCAGTCTTGTCCTTCGCGAAGCTCGTGACTCCAAGGTGCCGGACTCCTTTCCAGACTCCGAATCTTCCACACCCCTTCCGATTGAACCCAATTGGGCTCCGATCATGGAGTTCACCTCCGCGGACATCTTTCAGCACTCGCCGTTTGGCGACATCCTGAATTCACTAAAGTCTCTCTCTTTATCAGGAGAGCCCTGGCCGGATTATGGTCAGCAAGGTTGGGATGCGGACGACAAAGAAATTCGAAGCCCACACACCACCCACTTCGTAGCCACTGTCGATGATTTAACCAACATGCTCGACTTCGACTCCGAAGACATCGACGGTATGGATGCCGATGAAGGAGACGACCAAGAACCAGCGCCTATAGGGCACTGGAAAGCCACCTCGTCATATGACATATACATGGTGGACACCCCAAAAGAAGGGGATGGCGATGGAACAACGGAGGATGACCCCTCCAAGAAACATCCTAAGCGTTGGCATCAGCGGCGCCGCTCTAAATCCCGCCAAAGCAAAAACGGCGATTCCAGCACCGGAGACAATAACACCCCGGACATTGTCGAAGATAACCCCCTCCAGCAAGATTCAGCACAGGAGGATGGAGAAGCCAGCCCTCATGAGAGAGCGGCAGACAAAGAGGTCGAGGACGATAATTACATGCCTCCCTCCGAAGACGAAGCAAACCTCGACCACGACGAATTTGTCATGCCGGAGGACCCCGTCGAACAAGAGCGTTTAAAACGCAGGCTTATGGCCACGGCAAGCAGCCTCAAGAAAAAACAACAGCAGCTTAGAGCTGACCAAGACTTGCTAGCCGACAGATGGACTAAAGTCCTCACTGCCGAAGAGTACAAACTCGAACGCCCCTCCAAGAGCTACCCAAAGCGCAGGCTGCTACCCCAATTAGAGGAGGAAGCAACTAAACCTACATCACCAGCGTATGTGTCACGCCCAATATGCGACCCTATCCAAAAGGAACTCGAAGGTCCCACCAAGGATAGACCCGCATATTGAAACGCTTTTGCAAGGTGGATATCATTACATCAACATTACATAATAGATGGGGATACATACAAGAGGCATACAATGCCACACGAATACAACATCACAATACATAAGAGCATCATCTGACTACGGACAAAACACAAACAGAAAATCAACCGACATCCACCCTGCTAGCACAGGCTGCTGACCTGGAACCTATTCCTTGATCGAAGAAGAAGCAGAAGCAGAACTCCAAAACAAGCAAACATCGCTCTCGCGTCATGATCATCGCATAACCTGTACCTACAACTGTTGTTGTAGTAATCTATGAGCCACGAGGACTCAGCAATCCCATTACCATGGGTATCAAGACTAGCAAAGCTCAAAGGGAAAGGAAGGGGTAAAGTGGTGAGGTTGCAACAGCGACTAAGCATATATGGTGGCTAACATACGCAAATAAGAGCGAGAAGAGAGCAAGCGGAATGGTCGTTAAGCTAGCAATGATCAAGAAGTGATCCTGAACTCCTACTTACGTCAAACATAACCCAAAACCGTGTTCACTTCCCGGACTCCGCCGCAAAGAGACCATCACGGCTACACACGCGGTTCATGCGTTTTAATTCGAATCTGGTGTCAAGTTATCTACAACCGGACATTAACAAATTACCATATGCCGCATAACCGCGGGCACGACTTTCGAAAGATTATACCCTGCAGGGGTGTCCCAACTTAGCCCATGATAAGCTCTCGTGATCAATGAAGGATATACCTTCTCCCAGGAAGACCCGATCAGACTCGGAATCCCGGTTTACAAGACATTTCGACAATGGTAAAACAAGACCAGCAAAGCCGCCTGATGTGCCGACAAATCCCGATAGGAGCTGCACATATCTCATTCTCAGGGCACACCGGATAAGCGAAGCGTACAGGAAGCAATGTAATCCAAGTTGCGAAGGAATGGTCCCGCACGATGCTCTAGTTTGGACCAACACTCGGAGGAGCACTGGCCCGGGGGGGGGGGTAAATAAAGATGCCCCTCGGGCTCCGGAAACCCAAGGGAAAAAAGGGCTAGGTGAGGCAAATGGTAAAACCAAGGTTGGGCCTTGCTGGAGGAGTTTTATTCAAAGCGAACTGTCAAGGGGGTCCCATAAATCACCCAACCGCGTAAGGAACACAAAATCCGGGAACATAACACCGGTATGACGGAAACTAGGGCGGCAAGAGTGGAACAAAACACCAGGCATAAGCCCGAGTCTTCCACCCTTTACCAAGTATATAGATGCATTAATTAAATAAGAGTTATTGTGATATCCCAACATAATCCTATCCATCATGGAGCAATCTTCAACTTCACCTGCAACTAACAACGCTATAAGAGGGGCTGAGCAAAAGCGGTAACATAGCCAGGCAATGGTTTGCTAGGAAGGGTGAAAAGGTTAGAGGCTGACATGGCAATTTGGGAGGCTTGAAGAGAAAAAGATAGGTAGCGCAGCAAAGTGATAGAACGAAGCAACTAGCATAGCAATGACAGTAGTGAGATCCAGGGTAGCGGTCATCTTGCCTGAAATCCCGCAAGGAAGAAGAACGAGTCCATGAAGAATACGAACGGATGAAGCCGAACCAAGCGTAGACGAACGAATCCTCACGATCGCAACGAAACGGGAACTATCGAGAAGAAGCACACAACATGGTAAACACACCACAAATGAACAAGACATGATGCACAACCAAGCATGATGCATGAAAAGGCTAAATGAAGCTACTCATGGCAAGAGATGATGCAAACAAGAGCAACACACCAAGGCAAGTTTAAATGAGGCCGGGAATAACATATAACAATTTCGGTAAGTCCTCATATGCAAATTTCGAAGTTGGTCCAGATCTGAATAAACCTTATGTTCAAGTTGTTAAACAGCAAGTTAAGATGCACCAAGATGATCTACACAAGATTCTAGTCAAGTTACATATAGAGTTCATTTAATTCGGAGCTACGGCCTAGAAGATATGAGCAAAACAAGTTAAACATGGCATTGATGCAAAATGCATACAAACATCAAGCAAACACCTAAAAACATGAATGCAACATGATAATATGAAACTTCATGCAAAAACAAGCAAGTTCCATATAGAGCACACTCAAAACGGAGCAACGGTTCCACACATACACTCTATACAAGTTATAGCAACAATCTGTCCAAAACAGCAACTAGGCATCTCGAAAGCATCAAAACAACATGCTACAGGACCTCAACAAGAAAACAAAAGGCATGCACATGATGTACAGGTAAAGCATAACAAAACATGAACACTGAGCTATCTCCAGAAATCACTAGAACATGCTCAAACACACATGGCAAGATTGCAAATAATAACAGTTTCAGACTTTGCAGAGATAACATCAGGTTGTAATGTTTAGACTTATCAAACAACATGCTACAGGAACTTATCATGGCAAACAAAGGCATGGCATGATACTACCAAATGCATAGAACAAAAGTCCTTTACTGACCATGAGCTAAAAAGGATCAGAAGATATGATGGCACCCATGTAAACATGGCAAATGATATGACAGATTCATACATGGCAGGAACAACGATAAGTAGGCATGTTAGTGAGCTTGTACCACTCACCACAGAGCAAACCATGGCATGGAAAAGCAACCAACAGTAAGAAGACATGTTTATGAAGCTAAGAATGGCAATAGCAAGTTCATAGGGTGCATGGATCACTACCAACAATCATGGCAACATTGAACTTAATGTTAACAGGCTGACAGCAACATTATTTAGCAATTGGAGAGCATGAAAACGACAAGCTACAGCAGGCTATAAATGCAACCAGGGGCATCGATGGATAGAGAATGACATGTATAACAAAACATCCTTAGTGAACATCTCCAGATTATGCGTAGAAGGACTTGTACCAGCAGGTTTACATAGCATCACCAAATAACAGATTCAGCCTAGCAAAATAGCAACAGCAAGTACACTACTTCACGAGCTCTAAACACTGACCACCAGTCATGGATGACAAGATAAGCATAGCATCAGCAATAAGACATGTTTATGAAACTAACCAAGGCGAGAACAAGTTCATAGCATGCAAGGACCAACTACAACAACCTTGGCAAAATTGAATAACATGTAAACAATCTGCTAGGAAACATTTTGTAGCAAAAGTAGAGCAAGAAAATGACACTCTATACTACTCCATAATTGCAAAAAGGGGCATTAATGGATAGAGAATAAGCATATGTTCAAAAAATCCTTACTGAAGTATCTCAAAATATGCCTGGATCTCTCTCTAGCATCAAGTTTACATGGCATAAAAATAACAGCAGAACAGGGACTGAAATCAGCAACATCACGAAGCCTAGTTTGCATGCTTGTTCTAGTCACCACATTGATCACAAAAATACATGGCATACACCCCTGTAAAGATGGCATGATGTAGCACAAAACACATGTAGACATCAACCTCATAGGATGCACACATCAAACATGGCAAAAATGGCAAATGAACATGTTCTGTTAACAGACAGCAGTCAACATTATATAGCACTCTTGCAACGATGATTCAGGCATCAAGATGGACTCAAATGAACATGATGCAATGGAATGAAATGAAGAGCATCTCACAACTAACATGTTAATATATTACACGCACGAAACGGAGTAGTATGCAACAAGTTGTGATGCGATGAACATGGCATGATAATGTAAATATTTTAGGGACAGACGTTTTTCATAAAAAACAGGACGAGTGTAATATAGTCAAAGTGTGCACGGGGCGGGGGATATGTGGGCGCTCACCATGGGCCGAGGCCCAGAAGGAGGAGGAGGCAGGAGGCTGGGGTGCCTGCTGGGCTGGGCTAGCGAGGCCGAGCCGTGTCCCACGAGTGGGCGCTCGTCCCCATGCTCGAGTGGGACGAGGCCATGGCGTGGCCGGCGGCGGCCAAGGCGAGGTCTGGCGACGGGGAGGCCCGGAGGGGGCCGGGGTAGCGGGAACGGGCGGATCCGGGCCTGGGGACCCCGGATCTGGCGTCGGAGGGGGTCGGCAGCGACGTGCTGTGGTGCGGCGGCGAGCGGCGCCGGGCGGCGCAGCCCCCGGAGGTCCGGCGCGGTCGGACGAAGGCAGCGGGGTCGGGCGCGGAGCCCTGGCTGCACGCGGTAGGCGTAGGTGGCGAGGTTTGGTGCCGGCGGTGGGGAGGCGAGGCGCACTCCGGCGAACGGCAGCGGCCAGCGGTGGAGACGAGGCGGCGGACGGCGGAGACGCGGCCACCGGCGGGATCAGGCGTGGCGGCGGCGGATGGGCTCGGGAGGGCCCGCGATGAGCTCCATGGGCCGGCGGCACGTTGTGCGCGGGGGCGCCATGTGGCGGCCTCCGGTTGGCTACGGGCGGCGGCACGGACGCGTCCGGTCCGATCCGGACGTGTCCGGCGGCGGAGAGGGAGTGGGGCTAGGGTTTCGGGGGGAATCATCCGTGAATTTGGACGGGGAGGGCATATTTATAGATCCTGGGAGCTAGGAGAGTCCAAATGGAGCACGGTTTTCGCCCACACGATCGTGATCGAACGACCGAGAGCTTGGAGGGGGTTAGGATGGGTTTTGGGCCACTTTGGAGGGGTGTTGGTATGCAGCACACACGAGGCCTTTTCGGTCCCTCGGTTAACCGTTGGAGTATCAAACGACCTCCAAATGGCACGAAACTTGACAGGCGGTCTACCGGTGCTATACCAAGGCCGCTTGGCAAACCTCGGGACATTCCGAGAAAGTTTTTAACCCGCTCACGAAAACAAGCTCTGAAAGGGGCGACGGGCGCACGCGAGAGGTCTGGGCTCCGAACGGGCAACAGAGAGAACTAGGAGAACCCGAACGGATGCAAGTTTTGAAAACCGTGAGGATGCAATGCAGATGATGACATGGAAAAATGCAATACGCAAGCAAATGACATGGCAACTACGTCGAATAACACTCCTCCACTAACAAGAGATCTCGTCCAGAGATCTTAGGACCGATACGGAAGGGGAAAGGGATGAGGTGAAGTAAGAACAAAAGAGAGAGGATGAACAAAGTCGAGAGAACTCGGGTAGAAAAGATGAACGGCGAATATGGCGAGAATCCAATGCTCAAGAAACGAGATAGACTTTGAAACTACTCCGGTTAGAACGAGATAAGAAACGAATAAGACTGAAAGGATTTAGGCAGCGCTCCAGCTGAAACGTGGAGGAATAGAACACGAGCTTCACAAGATGGAATGACACTTGACGACATAAGCAACGCAATGCCTCCGTAAGAATTGAAAGAATGGAATGAAATGAACTTAGAAGGAAGGATTGAATGGAGTTGTTGATAAAAATCAACAACAAAAGAATAAGCCTGATGTGGACTTATCAAAAACATCTCAAAACTTGAGGTGAAATTATGCCACAACCAAATTCTTGAATATCTAAGAAGAACGAAGAAAAGCAAAACTCCACGTCAGAAGAAAATGAAGAATTATTTGCTCTTCAAGATGGGAGAAGAAAAGATACTTGAACTCCACCAACAAAATCTTGATGATCTCTTGAAGAATGAATTTAATCATGAAGAACCACCATGAAGAACTCTGGTGACAAAAGGATGATGAGATAGAATGAAGGAAGAAAGAATAAGATGAGCCTTGCGATGATTTAGATGGAGGTTCCAACGAAATGGCCGAGTAAATTTGAACTCCTGAAAAGAAAACATGAAAACACTTGAAACTAGAATTTATTCATCAAGAACAAACTCCGAAGGAAGGGATTACTCACTTGTATGAAAGAAGAATAAGAATTATGTTATGCTTATCCTTCATCAATTAATTGATGAGAAGCAATGGATTGCATACAACTTATTCTTGTTGAAGAGGATTAAGGGGAATATGGCATAAAACTTGAGAAAGTCTTCATGAACCACCGTTAGGATTCGAAAGAACGAATGGATTAAAATGTTAATCAAGGAAAAAGAATCTGAAAGAACCACCGTTAGAATTCGGAAATGACTGACGAAAGAGAATGAAACACCAAGAAGGATTAGAAGAACGAATATGCTTGAGGCGATTTAGATACAAGGGAACGGGACGAACTCAATTGAATGAAGCGCCAGGATAAACAGAGAACGATAACTAGAATGATGGCCTCCGGTGAAAGAAATGAAAAAAAACAACTCCTGACATACTCTGATTGGTTAAGAAAAGAATATCTGACCAATGGAATAATACGAGAGGATAGCATGAACTAGAACCACGAATCTTTGAGAGAACGGACAAGGTTTAAGAGGAACTCTTCTTCGGCCTTCAAAGCTGAGAAAGACGACGAGAAACACCACCGAAATTGTTGAGAAACTCCGAAACAATGAAAAAGAGGAAAAGTAGAACCCGAGATGAAAAGAATTTGAAAGCGATCTTGGAGATGGCATCTGACTAATGAAAATAATTCTTACGTCAAACTTCCGAAAGGATTTGAGAATAGCTCCGGGAAAATTAGAAGAGTCAGGTAGGATCCTGGGAAAAGACCTGTGGGTTAGGGCCCACTAAAGAGAAAAACACCGTTGAAAAGGATTGTTGAACAGATAGATGATGCACCGGAACAATTCAAATATTTGAATGAGGTGATAACCTCGAATTAATTGGAACATAGACAAATCTCCTGAGATGTCTTGAGCACTCCGGAAGGATAAACTAGCGAGAGGCGAACGAGCAGGGAAACCACTTGAGCCGAGGAAAAGAATGTAATCACTACCAAAAATTAGAATTGAATCCACCGGAAAAGAAAAGATATGAAGAATGTCAAACGATACGAGAATTCACCAGTTGAAACAATTGACGAAAGACTGAAGAGGCTCCACACGAATGAAAATTGATTTTCGAAAGAGACTCAGGCTCCGGGAAGAAGAGGGTGGGAGGGCGGGAAAACAAAGGTAACTTGGAAGGGAGAACCAACAAATATCTTGAAGAGGAAACACCGGTTGAAATAATTGAGGAAAGAAAGCAAAGACTTTACACGAGTAGGATGGATACTCGATTACGGACTCCGGCTCCGAGAAGAAAAGGGTGGGCGGGTGGGAAAAGAAAACAACTGAGGATTGTACTTGGCAACGATGAAGAGGCTCGAGTTATATTGACGAGAAATGCACCGGATGAAAAGAGCTGAGAACCAACGATCGGAAACCAACTGCGTGATCCTAAAGAAAATTTTGAAGGGGAAGAGAAGTAATTCAAAACACCTACGTCAAGATTCCTCACCAGAGCGACGAAGGGGCCGAGGAGTAAAAAGAATTCCTACTCTCTGATATAACTAGACTCCGAAAACAGTTTTCTGACTCAACAACGACCAAACTACACGATCAATCAAGGGGGCTCCTAGGGTCGGTCGAGCCTCTGATACCAACTTGTCACGCCCAATATGCGACCCTATCCAAAAGGAACTCGAAGGTCCCACCAAGGATAGACCCACATATTGAAACGCTTCTGCAAGGTGGATATAATTACATCAACATTACATAATAGACGGGGATACATACAAGAGGCATACAATGCCACACGAATACAACATCACAAAGTGATACTGAACTCCTACTTACGTCAAACATAACCCAAAACCGTGTTCACTTCCCGGACTCCGCCGAAAAGAGACCATCACGGCTACACACGCGGTTGATGCGTTTTAATTCGGATCTGGTGTCAAGTTATCTACAACTGGACATTAACAAATTCCCATCTGCCGCATAACCGCGGGCACAGTTTCGAAAGATTATACCCTACAGGGGTGTCCCAACTTAGCCCATGATAAGCTCTCGTGATCAACGAAGGATATACCTTCTCCCAGGAAGAGCCGATCAGACTCGGAATCCCGATTTACAAGACATTTCGACAATGGTAAAACAAGACCAGCAAAGCCGCCCGATGTGCCGACAAATCCCGATAGGAGCTGCACATATCTCGTTCTCAGGGCACACCGGATAAGCTAAGCGTACAGGAACCGACGTAATCCAAGTTGCCAAGGAATGGTCCCGCACGGTGCTCTAGTTTGGACCAACACTCGGAGGAGCACTGGCCCGGGGGGGGGGGGGAGGGTAAATAAAGATGACCCTCGGGCTCTGGAAACCCAAGGGAAAAAAGGGCTAGGTGAGGCTAATGGTAAAACCATGGTTGGGCCTTGCTGGAGGAGTTTTATTCAAAGCAAACTGTCAAGGGAGTCCCATAAATCACCCAACCGCGTAAGGAACGCAAAATCCGGGAACATAACACCGGTATGACGGAATCTAGGGTGGCAAAAGTGGAACAAAACACCAGGCGTAAGGCCAAGTCTTCCACCCTTTACCAAGTATATAGATGCATTAATTAAATAAGAGATATTGTGATATCCCAACATAATCCTGTCCATCATGGAGCAATCTTCGAATTCACCTGCAACTAACAACGCTATAAGAGGGGCTGAGCAAAAGCGGTAACATAGCCAAGCAATGGTTTGCTAGGAAGGGTGGAAAGGTTAGAGGCTGACATGGCAATTTGGGAGGCTTGAAGAGCAAAAGATAGGTAGCGTAGCAAAGCGATAGAACGAATAAACTAGCATAGCAATGATAGTAGTGAGATCCAGGGTAGCGGTCATCTTGCCTGAAATCCCACAAGGAAGAAGAACGAGTCCATGAAGAAGACGAACGGATGAAGCCGAACCAAGTGTAGACGAACGAATCCTCACGATCGCAACAAAACGGGAACTATCGAGAAGAAGCACACAACATGGTAAACACACCACACATGAACAAGACATGATGCACAACCAAGCATGATGCATGAAAAGGCTAAATTAAGCTACTCATGGCAAGAGATGATGCAAACAAGAGCAACACACCAAGGCAAGTTTAAATGAGGCCGGGAATAACATATAACAATTTCGGTAAGTCCTCATATGCAAATTTCGAAGTTGGTCCAGATCTGAATAAACCTTATGTTCAAGTTGTTAAACAGCAAGTTAAGATGCACCAAGATGATCTACACAAGATTCTAGTCAAGTTACATATAAAGTTCATTTAATTCGGAGCTACGGCCTAGAAGATATGAGCAAAACAAGTTAAACATGGCATTGATGCAAAATGCATACAAACATCAAGCAAACACCTAAAAACATGAATGCAACATGATAATATGAAACTTCATGCAAAAACAAGAAAGTTTCATATAGAGCACATTCAAAACGGAGCAACGGTTCCAGACACACTCTATACAAGTTATAGCAACAATCTATCCAAAACAGCAACTAGGCATCTTGCAAGCATCAAAACAACATGCTACAGGACCTCAACAAGAAAACAAAAGGCATGCACATGATGTACAGGTAAAGCATAACAAAACATGAACACTGAGCTATCTCCAGAAATTACTAGAACATGCTCAAACACACATGGCAAGATTGCAAATAATAACAGTTTCAGACTTTGCAGAAATAACATCAGGTTGCAATGTTTGGAGTTATCAAACAACATGCTACAGGAACTTATCATGGCAAACAAAGGCATGGCATGATACTACCAAATGCATAGAACAAAAGTCCTTTACTGACCATGAGCCAAAAAGGATCAGAAGATATGATGGCACCCATGTAAACATGGCAAATGATATGACAGATTCATACATGGCAGGAACAACGATAAGTAGGCATTTAAGTGAGCTTGTACCACTCAGCACAGAGCAAAACATGGCATGGAAAGGCAACCAACAGTAAGAAGACATGTTTATGAAGCTAAGAATGGTAATAGCAAGTTCACAGGGTGCATGGATCACTACCAACAATCATGGCAACATTGAACTTAATGTTAATAGGCTGACAGCAACATTATTTAGCAATTTGAGAGCATGAAAACAACAAACTACAGCAGGCTATAAATGCAACCAGGGGCATGGATGGATAGAGAATGACATGTATAACAAAACATCCTTAGTGAACATCTCCAGATTATGCGTAGAATGACTTGTAGCAGCAGGTTTACATAGCATCACCAAATAACAAATTCAGCCTAGCAAAACAGCAACAACAAGTAGACTACTTCACGAGCTCGAAACACTCACCACAAGTCATTGCATTACAAGATAAGCATAGCATCAGCAATAGTACATGTTTATGAAACTAACCAAGGCGAGAACAAGTTCATAGCATGCAAGGACCAACTACAACAACCTTGGCAAAATTGAATAACATGTAAACAATATGCGAGGAAACATTTTGTAGCAAAAGTAGAGCAAGCAAATGACATTCTAGACTACTCCATAATTGCAAAAAGGGGCATGAATGGATATAGAATAAGCATATGTTCAAAACATCCTTACTGATGTATCTCAAAATATGCCTGGATCTCTCTGTAGCATCAAGCTTACATGGCATAAAAATAACAGCAGAACAGGGACTGAAATCAGCAACACCACGAGGCCTAGTTTGCATGCTTGTTCTAGTCACCACATTGATCACAAAAATACATGGCATACACCCCTGTAAAGATGGCATCGTGTAGCACAAAACACATGTAGACATCAACCTCATAGGATGCACACATCAAACATGGAAAAAATGACAAATGAACATGTTCTGTTAACAGACAGCCGACAACATTATATAGCACTCTTGCAACAATGATTCAGGCATCAAGATGGACTCAAATGAACATGATGCAGTGGAATTAAATGAAGAGCATCTCACAGCGAACATGTTGATATATTAGACGGACGAAACGGAGCAGTATGCAACAAGTTATGATGCGATGAACATGGCATGCTAATGTAAATATTTTAGGGACTTGGGCATTTTTCATAAAAAAACAGGACGAGCGTAATATAGTCAAAGTGTGCACGGGGCGGGGGATATGTGGGCGCTCACCATGGGCCGAGGCCCAGAAGGAGGAGGAGGCAGGAGGCAGGGGGGCCTGCTGGGCTGGGCCGACGAGGCCGAGTCGTGGCCCACGAGCGGGCGCTCGTCCCTGTGCTTGAGCGGGACGAGGCCATGGCGTGGCCGGCGGCGGCCAAGGTGAGGTCCGACGATGGGGAGGCCCGGTGGGGGCCGGGTTAGCGGGAACGGGGGGATCCAGGCCTGAGGACCCTGGATCTAGCGTCGGAGGGGGTCGGCGGCGACATGATGTGGTGCGGCGGCGAGCGGCGCCGAGCGGCGCAGCCCCCGAAGGTCCGGCGGGGTCGGGCGAAGGCAGCGGGGTCGGGCGCGGAGCCCTGGCTGCGCGCGGGAGGCGTAGGCGGTGAAGTTTGGCGCGGACGAAGGTGAGGCGAGGCTCACTCCGGTGAACGGCGGCGGCCGGCGGTGGAGAGGAGGCGGCGAACGGCGGAGACGCGGCCACCGGCGGGATCGGGCGCGGCGGCGGGGATCCAGGCCGAGCGGCGGCGGCGGATGGGCTCGGGAGGGCCCGCGATGGGATCCACGGGCCGGCGGTGAGGTGGGCGCGGGGGCGCCATGTGGCAGCCTCCGGTTGGCTGCGGGCGGCGGCGCGGATGCATCCGGTCCGATCCGGACGTGTCCGGCGGCGGAGAGGGAGCGAGGCTAGGGTTTCGGGGGGAATCAACCGCGAATTTGGATGGGGAGGGCATATTTATAGATTCTGGGAGCTAGGAGAGTCCAAATGGAGCACGATTTTCGCCCACACGATCGTGATCGAACAACCGAGAGCATGGAGGGGGTTCGGATGGGTTTTGGGCCACTATGGAGGGGTGTTGGGCTGCAACACACACGAGGCCTTTTCGGTCCCTCGAATAACCGTTGGAGTATCAAACGACCTCCAAATGGCACGAAACTTGATAGGCGGTCTACCGGTGCTATACCAAGGCCGCTTGGCAAACCTCGGGCCATTCCGAGAAAGTTTTTAACCCGCTCACGAAAACAAGGTCTGAGAGGGGCGACGAGCGCGCGTGAGAGGTCTGGGCTCCGAACGGGCAACGGAGAGAACCGGGAGAACCCGAACGGATGCAAGTTTTGAAAACCATGAGGATGCAATGCTGATGACATGGCAAAATGCAACACGCAAGCAAATGACATGGCAACTACGGCAAATAACTGGCAGACACCTGCGGCATCGAATCCGGGGCGTTACAGTATGATGCGGCCAACCGGCCACCCCGTGGCCGCGACAGAGAGTCCTTTTGGCCATCGACTCAAGCCGCACCCCGGCGCCGCTCAAAAAGTACCAAGGCACGGGGAAACGCGCCAGACCTACGAGACATATTGGAGAGAAGGCAAGGCAAACAAGATCGATCTACGAATCGCATGGGCGCCCCACGAGACGTGACGATAACCGTCACGCCGGATATGGCAAATACGGCCAGGCCAACACAACAGACAAAGCTCATCCGAGCTACGTTGTGATATAGCCCAGTACATAGGCGCCGCACACCCACTATGCTTCACAAATGAATTAATGGATCATCAAATCCCCGAGGGTTTTAAGCTCGTAAACATCAAACCATACGATGTCACAATAGATCCTACGGTATGGATCAAGGATTATCTCCTTCATATCCACATGGCCCGCAGTGATGATCTACACGCTATCGAATACCTCCCACTCAAGCTTAAAGGACCAGCTTGGCATTGGCTTAACAGCTTGCCAGCAGAGTCAATTGGTTGCTGGGAGGACCTGGAATCCGCATTCCTTGACAATTTCCAGGGCACCTATGTGCGACCACCAGACGCTGATGACCTAAGCCACATAATTCAGAAGCCAGAGGTATTGGCCAGACAATTCTGGACACGGTTCCTAACCAAGAAAAATCAAATAGTCGACTGGCCGGACGTAGAGGCCCTCGCAACCTTCAAGCATAACATCCGAGACGAATGGCTTGCCCGACACCTAGGACCGGAAAAGCCGAAATCCATGGCAGCCCTCACGACACTCATGACCCGCTTTTGCGCGGGAGAAGACAGCTGGCTAGCTCGTAGCAATAACATGACCAAGAGCCCTGGTAATTCGGATACCAAGGACAACAATGGCAGGTCGCGTCGCAACAAGCACAAGCGCCGCATTAACAGCGACAATACTGAGGATACGACAGTTAATGCCGGATTCAGAGGCTCTAAACCCGGTTAGCGGAAAAAGCCATTCAAAATAAATACTCCGGGCCCATCCAGTTTAGACCGGATACTCGATCGCTCGTGCCAGATACACGGCACCCCCAAACAACCAGCCAATCACACCAATAGGGATTGTTGGGTGTTCAAGCAGGCAGGCAAGTTAAGTGCCGAAAACAGAGACAAGGGGCTGCATAGCGATGACAAGGAAGAGCCCGGCCACCGAACAACAGAGGACAGAAGGGCTTTCCCCCACAAGTTGGGACGGTGAACATGATATACGCAACCCACATCCCCAAAAGGGAACGGAAGCGTGCGCTCAGGGCGTATATGCGTCGGAGCCAGTCTCCCCAAAGTTCAACCCATGGTCCTCCTGCCCGATCACTTTTGATCAAAGGGACCAGCCCACTAGCATTCGTCATGGCGGATTCACCACATTGTTCCTAGACCCAATCATTGACGGATTTCACCTCACTAGAGTCCTCATGGACGGCGGCAGTAGCCTGAACCTGCTTTATCAGGATACAGTGCGGAAAATGGGCATAGATCCCTCAAGGATTAAACCCACAAAGACGACCTTTAAAGGCATCATACCAGGTGTAGAGGCCAGCTGTACAGGCTCAGTTACACTCGAAGTGGTCTTCGGATCCCCGGATAATTTCTAAAGCGAGGAGTTAATCTTCGACATAGTCCCGTTCTGCAGTGGCTATCACGCCCTGCTCGGGCGAACCGCATTTGCAAAGTTCAATGCGGTGCCGCACTACGCATATCTCAAGCTCAAGATGCCAGGCCCTCGAGGAGTCATTACGGTCAATGGAAACACCGAACGCTCTCTCCAAACAGAGGAGCACAAGGCGGCCCTCGCGGCGGAAGTACAAAGTAGCCTCTCAAGGCAATTCTCCAGTCCGGCTGTTAAGCGGCCGGACACCGTCAAGCGCGCCCGAAGTAACCTACAACAAGACCATCTGGCATGTTCCGAGCAAGCATAGCAGTGCAGCCCCAACCCCAGCCCTCGCAAACTCGTGAAACCAGTACCACGCATACATAATTACGCTCTGGAAATACCATGGGCATAAGGGGAGGGGCACAATCACAACACGCCCAGAATGCGGCTCAACCGCACTAGGGGCTCCCGATTTTGTCATTTCTCTTTTCTTACTTTCAGGACTCCACTTTTAGGAAGGCCTGTCCAGCAATACAATTGCCGAACACACGATGCAACAGCCAGGGGGACAGCAATCCACGTCGAATGTCCAGGTGGTCTCTATAACGAGCTAAATACCTGTCTTACTTAAAGTCTCACAGCTTGCCCCTAGAGGGGGACATGTCAAATAATCCCATCTCTTGCTTATTGCACTATTTGTATCGTTCTGCTTTCATAGCAGCCCTTTATTAAACAATACATAGCTCTTGTCTATTATTGCATTCATTTTATATGTCTAGTTATGACATTATGCAACCGTACACTTTGGTACGGCCAATACACCAGGGGCTTAAGTACCCTAGAATACGGTGTGAGAAGACCGAACACTCTCATGAGTGCGGCACCCCGAACTTATAGCATTATATGCATCGGCTCCGAATCATGTCTTGGGTTAATAGTTGGGTTTGCTCGACTCCCATGTTTTGGTACCTTACCTTCCGCTATATCGGCTAAGGTAGCGCTGGGAGAACTACTACGATTTTGCCCCAGTTGAGCTGGGTTAACACCTCAGTAGAGAAAGCTAAAACTGACCGTCATGATAGGGCGAGAGCCGGTCGCTGTCTGAGAGGTTTTTCGAGTCCTTAAAGACTTATGCCGCTTAGAGCGAGGAGATGGCTTTGTCCGGCCTAGGCGTGGATAGCGCCCCGAACTCGGTCTTCCGAATACTAGGGGCTTCGCCGAAATTTAAAATTATAGAATTCTATCGCTAAGTGAGAGTGATAAAGCATTATAAGTCCGATTGCCTTGTTCGTTGTGCTGAGCGCCTCCCTCGAAGGACCCAAGAATGGGAACAAGAGCGCTCAGGTTTATCCCGAACACCCCAGCACTCGTGGCATGGGGGTAGAAGCCGACGACTTGCATCTCTCAGATTTAATATACGACCGCACAGAAGGTAATATTTTAAATTCAAAAAGCGTTGCTTAGCGCATATGAACAAGTTTTCAGCGCACAGGATAAACACGAGCGAGTTTACTCAAAAATTAAATCCTTGGAACATTCGTTCTCCACAAGGCGGGCACCCTTCAGGACGCCCTCATAGTACATCTCGGGCCTGCGATGCTCCTTCCCCTTCGGTGGTCCTTCCGTCACCAGCTTCTCAGCATCCAGCTTGCCCTAGTGCACTTTAGCATGTGCAAGGGCCCTACGAGCGCCTTTGATGCATACGGAGCGCTTGGCGACTTCAAGCCATGGATAGGCATCCACCAGCCACCTCACCAGCCCAAAGTAGCTCTCAGGCAGGACCTCCCCAGGCCACAGCCGGCCTATAAGGCCCTTCATGGCCTGTTCGGCCACCTTATGGAGCTCGAGCAGCTGCTTCAGCTGGACGCTCAAGGGAACCGGGTGTCCGGCCTCAGCATACTGGGACCAAAACACCTTCTCCGTCGAGCTCCCTTCTTCGGCTCGGTAGAATGTGGTGGTGTCGAACACACTGTGGGGCAGATCTGCGAATGCTCCTGGGGAGCTCCGGATTCGGGTAAGTAACACATAATTCACTTTCACATGCTTGCTTTGCATAAAGAATGCCTTACCCGCCGCTATCTTTTTCATCGCCTCAATCTCCTGGAGGGCTTTTTGGGCTTCGGCCTTGGCAGATTTGGCGCTTTCAAGTGCCGAGGAAAGCTCAGACTCTCACGTCTTTGAGTCAAGCTCTAAACTCTCATGTTTTTTCATGAGAGCATTGAGCTCTTGCCGCACCTCCGCCACCTGCGCCTCTTGCTTCTTTCGCTCGGTGCGCTCCATGGCCGCATTCTCTTCGGCCTTGGACAACGCTTCCTTCAGGGTCGCCACCTCGGTTGTGGCCCCTGTCACATTCATGTTGGTCCTGTCACTATTTGCAACCAGGTATTTTTATATACACTTACATAAGGTACTACCTACCTTCCTTGTCCTCGAGCTGCTTCTTGACAAGGCCGAGCTCGTTCTCGGACCGCTCGAGGCTCTGCTTCAATGCATCGACCTCCGCAGTCAGTGGGGCAGAGGTCAGCAGCGCGACCAGCATTCCCATATTGACATATTTATGTTAGACTCCTGCGTATATCTATTTAGATCCTCAGTCCGGCTTTTCTTTCCGAACACCAAACTGAGCATCAGGGACTACTGTCTATGCGGTAACATTTTTACATGTTTTAAATATATACCTCGAAGCCTGTTAGAAGGCTGGCACAGGCTTCTGTCAGCCCGCTCTTGGCGGACTGAACCTTCTGGATCACCGCACTCATAACAGTGCGGTACTCCTCGTCGATGGAGGCGCCGTTAAGCACCTCCAACAAATTGTCCGGCGCCTCCGGTTGGATGGAGGCCGCCGGCGTCGTAGGCTTGCCCTTCTTATGAGGGGGCCGCCTGCTGGACTCCAGAACCACTAAAGGTTCCGGTGCGGTGTCCGGTCCAGGGCCGGACTTAGATCCCTTCGGAGTTTTATACCCTTTGGGCCTGGAGTCCGGGAGGTTGCCTTGCGGGGCCTCCAGGCCACCTCCTCCTGGTTTAGCCCCTCTTGGGACTCCACCTCGGCATCTTCCATAGGGCGGGGGGAGGTAGCAGTCGGGAGTGAAAGACTATTCACATCCGATGAATCCATGGAGCCGCTCAACGAATCGTCGAGCTGAGCCTTGGGCGGACTACATGATTAAATTCGGCGTCAGACAGTACTGTGCAAAGAAAGGAACGCCATGAATTATTCTGGTATCCGGATACTTATGATTTGGCCAGGGGCTTGTCCCTGGACGGCCACTCCTCTCCGCCATCGCCGGCATCGGAGGTGTAGTCCGGGAGAAGGGTCTTCCCCTTCTTGGACCCTCCGGCCTCCCCAGTTGGGACGGCCTTCCTTTTCTTTCCTCCCCCCGCTGGAGGGGAGAGGCTTCTTCTTCCTCCTCGTCTTCGGAGGAGGAGTGTGCTTTGGGGTCGTCGGGCGATGAGTCCGACACTACCAGGCGTTGGGAGCTCCTTCGAGTTCCCGTGGCCTTCTTCTTGGCCTTCTTCTCCGGCACCATGTGAGGTGCTAGGACCAGCAGCTTCGTCAAGCGTGCGTCTGCTGGGCCTTCGGGCAAAGGAGCCGGATAGTCGATCTGTCCGGCCTTCTTCTTCCAGTCCTGTTAAAGGAATGGGATTTTAGATCCCGCATAGAGTCAAACAATGAAAAACAAGTACCCTGTAATGGGTAAACTAAGCTTACCGTGCTGGCTTGGCGCTTCGCGCAGAATCCGCGATCCTCGGTAATGGGAGGATGAACTTCGGAGCTCTTGAAAAGCACCTTCCAGGCATCTTCGTGCATTGTGTCGAAGAGCCTGGACAGAGTTTGGTGCTGGGCCGGGTCGAATTCCCACAAATTAAAAGCCGGTCGTTGACACGGGAGGATCCGATGGAAGAGCATGACCTGGACTACGGTGACAAGTTTAACATTCCTATCGATCAGGTCTTTGACGCAGGTTTGAAGTCTGGTCACCTCTACCGAATTACCCCATGATAGGCCCATCTCTTTACATGAGGTGAGCCGTGTGGGGATGCCAGATCGGAATTCGGGGGCCACTGCCAATTCAGGGTCACGCGGCTCGGTGATGTAGAACCACCCCGATTGCCACCCTTTGATGGTTTCCACAAAGGAGCCCTCGAGCCATGTGATGTTGGCCATCTTGCCCACCATGGCACCTCCGCACTCCGCTTGACGACCGCCCACAACCTTTGGCTTGACATTGAAGGTCTTCAGCCATAAGCCGAAGTGGGGCTGGATGCGGAGGAAGACCTCGCACACGACGATAAACCGAGATGTTGAGGATGAAGTTTGGGGCTAGATCATGGAAATCCAGGCCGTAGTAGAACATGAGCCCCCAGACAAATGGGTGAAGAGGAAAGCCCAGTCCGTGGAGGAAATGAGGGAGAAACACGACCCTCTCATGGGGCCTGGGGGTGGGGATGAGCTGCCCCTCATCTAGGAGCCGGTGCGCGATGTCGTTGGACAAGTATCCGGCTTTCCTCAGCTTTTTTGATTTGCCCCTCCGTGATGGAGGAGGCCATCCACCTACCTCCCGCTTCGGCCATGATTGGAGAAGGTTGAGGTGGGAAGTGCGGACTTGAGCGCTGGAGCTCGAGTGCGCAGGAATGGATAAGCAAAGGAGGAGGAAGGCGTAGATGGAAAGGGTGGATCCTTATCCCCTTATATGGGCGGCCGAAACTATGTGCCCCACCAGCCTAGTAAAACTCGCTTATCTCCCAAGCGCCATGATTAATGGCGCGGTTGGTTTACCCACACCCGTATTGATGAGAATCCCGGAATAAGGGGACATGATCTCTGCTTTGAAAAGACGTGCCAAGGAAACCTCCTTGCTAAACGCGCTGAGGTGGGACAGTAAAACGATTCGAATAAAGGCTTGGCTGTGGCATGATGTCACGCTACGGAGTACGTCAGCAGATTAGATTTGTACAAATATTATTCTCTCTACGATGGCATGTGGAACTTATTTTGCAGAGCCGGACACTATCCTTGTGTTCAAACATCTTCTATGAAGTATTCGGAGGAGGAACCCGCCTTGCAATGCCGAAGACAATTTGCACGCTGGACGCGTCGTCATTGAAGCCTGGTTCAGGGGCTACTGAGGGAGTCCTGGATTAGGGGGTGTCCGGGTGGCCGGACTATGACCTTTGGCCGGACTCCCGGACTATGAAGATACAAGATTGAAGACTCCGTCCCGTGTCCGGATGGGACGTTCCTTGGCGAGGAAGGCAAGCTTGGCGATACGGATATGTAGATCTCCTCCCATTGTAACCGACTCTGTGTAACCCTAGCCCTCTCCGGTGTCTATATAAACTGGAGGGTTTTAGTCCGTAGGACGAACAACAATCATACCATAGGCTAGCTTCTAGGGTTTAGCCTCTCTGATCTCGTGGTAGATCTACTCTTGTACTACCCATATCATCAATATTAATCAAGCAGGAGTAGGGTTTTACCTCCATCGAGAGGGCCCGAACCTGGGTAAAAACATCGTGACCCTTGTCTCCTGTTACCATCCTCCTAGACGCATAGTTCGGGACCCCCTACCCGAGATCCGTCGGTTTTGACACCGACACTTATTCTCTTGTCACACATACTTGCATCTCTACCTCACATTTGCATCCTTGTCCCCATGATATCTTTGCTTGTGCTCAATTGATATGCTTACATGTTATGTCACAATCCTTTGTCACACCCGATGCTATGCTTGATGACGACACTTGTTTGGTGAATCACCTCTTGAATGCTTGGTTTTGCACTAACGCTAACCACATTTGTTTTTCCAAGTGTTTGTTGTTCTTGCTTCTTTTGAAGGAATCACTAGACGGTGCGACATTGGAGAGTGCCCATTTCGAGTTTCAAGATGATGAGTGCTTGGTGAACGACCACTTCAACACGGCACCGCCATCTCTTTCCGATGGTGATTTGGTTTTCGATCCGAGGTCGGATCTTTTCCAAGGGGGAGGGGACGATGCGGAGCATCCTACGGTCATCAGCATGTCAAGAGTCTGTTTGGCAAGTGACACGTGCGACCTCTACTTCTCATACATAAAGGTGAATCTTCTCCTTTACATGTGCTCACTTGACCTCTTCGAGGATGGTATACTACTTGACACTTCTCCCGTGTGCATGCATAGGTATTGTCGGAGCTTCACGGATGTCGAGGAGGACTGCAAGCGCCAAGGAAAAACTACACCATCCGCGAGGGAAGCCTGGAAGCAACGACGGAAGAAGATGGAGCTGCTGAAGCTACAGTGGCCAGACATCCGGGCCAGAGGCCGGACATCCGGCGCCTGTGCAGTCGCCCATGAACTGCCCCAACAGACGGCCAAAAGCATCAGCGGCCGGACATCCAGCGCCAGCCCGGACATCCGGCGCCTCAGCAACGCCTGGACATCCAGCGACCAACCCCGGAAATCCGGCGCCCCCTATCCAGAGAACACCAAGGCCGACATTGCCAGCCCGGACATCCGGCTCGTGCCTCGGACATCCGGCCTCCCGTGAACGGCCGGACATCCGGGCCCCAGCCCGGACATCCGGCCCTGCCTACGCGCAGAGTCAGGCCCGAGGCCCATGTATCCCTTCCCCACTTACCCCTTCGTGGCTAAGACTATGTATACTCCATCCCTTCATCTAGTTAGGGTTAGCAAATATGATAGCTCATTCTTAGGTGACCTATGCTCCTACCTCTACTCTTGAGAGAGAGAGACTACCACTCCCATGGAGTTCAAGACCTCGATGTGAGAAGATCCCGCGGGATTCAAGCCCCCTTCGTGGGAAGATCCATCTAGGATATCATCAAGACCTCCTCCTGGAGATGAACCTTACCTTGTATCTTTCCCTTGTGATCTTGTGTGTTTGATTGTCTAGTGGATGTGTGATTGGACTTGTTCTTGAGTGTTTCCCCTTGTGATTTCTCCCCATTCTTCCCCGTGTTCTTCGTGCTCTTTGAGGGATCCCACTCCAAACGTGAAAGATCGGCCTACACCGGGTTAGCCCCGTATCACAGGTTTTTAGCAAATTAGCACAAGTCAGGTAATCAACCTACACATGTAATTCTAGAGTATAGCAGCAGAATTTAACACAATTGCATATGAAGGTAAAGGGAGGAGTTTGAGGAGGCAAACGCAATTTGTAGACACGGAGATTTTTGAGCCGTGGTTCCGATAGGTGGTGCTATCGGACATCCACGTTGATGGAGACTTCAACCCACGATGGGTAACGGTTGCGCAAGTCCATGGAGGGCTCCACCCATGAAGGGTCCACGAAGAAGCAACCTTGTCTATCCCACCATGGCCGTCGCCCATGAAGGACTTGCCTCACTAGGGGTAGATCTTCACGAAGTAGGCAATCTCCTTGCCCATACAAACTCCTTGGTTCAACTCCACAATCTTGTCGGAGGCTCCCAAGTGACACCTAGCCAATCTAGGAGACACCACTCTCCAAGAAGTAACAAATGGTGTGTTGATGATGAACTCCTTGTTCTTGTGCTTCAAATGATAGTCTCCCCAACACTCAACTCTCTCTCACGGGATTTGGATTTGGTGGAAAGAAGATTTGAGTGGAAAGCAACTTGGGAAGGCTAGAGATCAAGATTCATATGGTAGGAATGGGATATCTTGACCTCAACACAAGTGTAGGTGGTTCTCTCTCAGAAAATATAAGTTGGAAGTGTAGGCATGTTTTGATGGCTCTCTCCACGAATGAAGAGGAGGTGGAGGGGTATATATAGCCTCCACACAAAATCTAACCGTTACACACAACTTACCAATCTCGGTGGGACCAAATTAAGAAACTCGGTCTGACCGATTCAGTAAACCTAGTGACCGTTAGGATTTTTGGTGGGACCGACATGCAACTCGGTAGGACCGATATGGTTAGGGTTAGGGCATCGTAATCTCGGTGAGACCGATTACACAAACTTGGTGAGACCGATTTTGGTAATAAGCTAACCAGAGAGTTGGCAGGTAAACTCGGTGGGACCGATTCGCTCATCTCGGTTGGACCAAAATGTTACGAAAGGGAAACACAGAATTTACATTGCAACGGTGGGACCGATCGCTCATCTTGGTGAGACCGAAATGTTACGAAGGGAAACAAAGAGATTACAATCCCATCTCGGTGAGACCGATTTGCCTAGGGTTTTTGGCAGTGTCTATGACATCTGAACTCGGTGGCGCCGGATAGAAAGAATCGGTGGGCCGAGTTTAACTTTTGGTTTAGGTCATATGTGGATGTGAGAAAGTAGTTGACGGCTTTTGAGCATATCACTAAGCACTTAGAGCAAGATCCTCATTAAGCAACACCTCATCCCTCCTTGATAGTATTGGCTTTTCCTATAGACTCAATGTGATCTTGGATCACTAAAATAGAAAATGTAGAGTTCTGAGCTTTGAGCTTGAGCCAATCCTTTTATCCTTAGCATTTTGAGGGGTCCACTTTACTCATCCATGCCATGCCAATCATTGAGCTTTCCTGAAATATTTATCTTGGAATAGCATTAGCTCAATGAGCTATATGTTGTAGGAATTACCAAAACCACCTAGGGATAGTTGCACTTTCACCCCCCCCCCACTACACGGCACCCCCATTTCCTCTCTCCCTCCCGCAAAAATGACTAAATCCACAGCACCAGAGCATCTTACATCACGCCGTCCGTACTTCATCGCCCTTTCTCCCCTCCCCTCTCGAAACCCTAGACTGCTCATCCACCGGCGTACCATAGCCCATTCACTGCCAGCGGCATCCACCTCACCGGATCTGCTTGTGCGGCCGTATCTACCCCTCCCACCTGCCCTAGAAACAAGTAGACTGCTCATCCACCACTATACCACAACCCATTCAGTGCTGGCCTTGTCCACGACGCTGGATCTGCTTCGCTGGTACTCTCGTCAACCGCCGTGCATCTGCAGCAGCTCATTCGTACTCCCCACCGGAGATGCTTCGTCCACACACCCCGGAGCCGCCCAACCGATGCCCCCGTCGACGGCCTCTAATCCTCTTCGCCGACACCTTCCTCAACCCTACCGGAGCCGCTTCGCCGACACCATCATCAACCCTACCGGAGTAGCTTCGCCTATACCATTCTCAACCCTACTGGGGCCGCTTTGCCAACTCACAAGTCCAGGGCCTCAGATCCGCTTCCTTGCACCCTCATCCAACCTACTGGAGCATCTTATGACGCCCCGTCCACGGCCGCAGATCCGCATCGTCGAGACCATCCTTAACTTAACCCAACCACCGGAGCAGCTTTTGTCGCCCCGTCCACGGCCGCAGATCCGCATCATCGACACCATCCTTAACCCAACCACCGAAGCAGCTTCACCTACACCCTCATCCATGGCCACAGATCCGCTTCGCCCACACCGTTGTCCACCCTACCGGAGCCGCTCCACAAACACCCTACTCGACGGTTCTAGATCTCCTTACCGGACCCCGACAGCCAGCGCAGCGTCATCAGCCTTGACGTTTCTAACCTGATTCCCACCGTCTGGAGAGATGCCAAGCACCCTCCACGGCCTAGGTACTTGTCACCTTTAAACCCGTCCAACATCACCTGCCCAATGTACTTCAAATATACTAACCGGTCGCTGTTACTTGTTATGCAGCTGTCAAAAACTATAAGGACGATGTTTCTTCTGGATCTAACAGCTTGGCCAACCAAGATCCTGGACTGAGGCATTGATACGATCTTGTAAGTGTGTCTCTCTCTCTCTTGTATTGTTCTGTGCCTACCAGCGTGCTTTGCTAGGATTTTCGACCAGTAATCCCTTTGTGCAGACAATGATTTCTACTACTGGCTGCTAAATTAGATATGTAGATGTCATACATGATACTACCTCGTACCTCCGTTCCTAAATATAAGTCTTTCAAGAGATTCCACTATAGGCTACATATGGAGCAAAATGAGTGAATCTACACTCGAAATTGCATCTATATACATCTGTATGTGGTCCATACTGGAATCTCTACAAAGACATATATTTAGGAACAGAGGCAGTACATTACACAAAATCGTAGGTGGCATGTAGGAATTCCAGTGCACTACATTAGGCTCCCTTAGAGTGCCTGCTAGTCTAGCACACAGAGTCATGGCTAGTTTATGCTACGCACACAATCGTTAATTGGTGGTTTAAATATGCGCAAGGGATATGCAATGTAGTATAATGTAGAGATGTCTGAAATTAGCCGTGTCAACTTGTAGATAGGGTTACAAATGAAAAAGTATAAGATGTATGTGGCAATTTCATGGAACATCGCAAAAAAAGGAGAGGCAGCGGTGAGCCTATATAGTGTGCTATGGTACGTCACTCCTCCATTGCAATCATCGTGACATGTTATTTGTATGCCAGTTCTATTAGCCAAGTTTCTTAGGGACAATTATTACGAGTTATCCTAAGAAAATAAGCACCTATGAATATAAACTCCATGTAATAAGCCAACCAGTTCTTTTCATTGCATTTTCAGCTTAGCTTTGGTATGATCAGTGGAAAGTCTAGATTGCATTATATTTTTTCATTTTGCTGCCCACATGAAAATTAATTTGACTTGCAAACATCACAAATTGAACTCAGTGCAGTAATTAATATGATAGGAAAATAGACCATCACTATTTGCTTAAAATGCAAATACAAAGATACCACCTACTTGGCACAATCTACTTTGGTCAATTTTTTCCATAGAGATCCCATTGCCTAATTTAAACGAAGAACACATGACCCACATTTAAATGAAGAACAAATATTTATTGAAATTCTATGGTCCAAGTGGTTGGTTATTATCATATAGCAGCACCACCTGAAAGCATCATATAGCAGCCAGGGAGATTTGCCCCTACCCGCCGGCCATGTAGCCTAGCTGGACATAGCATCGTCGAGGACCAGGACAGATGGGACCAGTGGCGACGGCTCGTTGGAGGAACCCTAGTGCTGCAGGTAGGGGATCGAGGTAGAGGGAAAGGGGAGAGGAGATGCAAGCGGGCAGGGCAATGAACGCTTGCGTGTTTGTTTTTACTTGAGGGTCAGGTGTGACACGGGTGTCAACAGTTGCATTTTGAGTGTAATATAGGCAGACAACATAGTCATTTCACTATTCCCCTTCCCTTCAATTTTTAATGAGGTTCTACCCGAAACACCCCCCTCCAAAGAGAAATTAGTTAAGCCGAAGCCCATAACTCAAAAATGACTTCTTTACATCTTTTATGGGTCATTTTGACAATAAGCCCTGAAAAGGCGGAATCGAACTGGCCCTTAACCTGCAATTCAATTGTGCGTGAAATGATGAATCACTCCTGCCTGCTATAGTGTACATTTAGGCATCATCATACATGGCATAACCTAATACATGTGTATTCCATTGTAGAATCTGGAATATGCAATGTTTATGTTAGTTCATACGTTGCACATGATGTTTAAATGCCCTTAAATCTGGTCAGTCAAGTGATGGTCTTTAAGCCTCCTTCTTTGCTTCTTTTCTTGATATGTAAGATTTGCTCACACATCTGTTCAATTGCTTGTTTGCATCAGCCAGCCATACTAGGACTGTTTGCTTTGATTACTTGTTGTTCTGACCTAACACTCTAACAGAGCTTGTCAATGATTTAAACACTAAGGGCTGCTATAGTGGGGCCTTGTCTAACTCATAGGTGACATAAAGGTTTGGCTGTACACTAAAGTAGGCTCTCCAAGAGTACTTGGAGATCCAGCTCGAAGGTATGCCTAGTTTTTACATAGTGCAGACATAGTAAATGCTCATTTCATTGTGTGCAAGTGCAAGAGATGCACCATGTTTCATTATGTGGTGTTGTTTTGTTATAATCTCATCCTTTTGTGTTCACAGACTGGAAAGTATGCGTATTTATCTTCCAAGGAGACGAGTAACTAGTTTGTGTCACCTTGCAGAGGGGGTGCAATGAAGATAAGATTTAGGATTTCCAAGTACAAGATGTTAAGAAGGAGCCTTGCAAGAGAAGTAGGAGCTGCGCTGAGCCTCTTCAACCTGTTAAGGTAAGTCACTGTATGCAACTCAACAGTTCAATTCCTTGTTGGTTTCAGGCATAGTTAATTTGCTCTTTTCAATTGCTTTATTAGTCCTCAATTAATGAGATGCCCAAAGAATCATGTGTGATGTTGGGTACTTGTATAACTATTAGTTGACATAATTAAAGGCCTTACCATTTAATTACTCTGCCGAAGTGTGCCTGAAGCTTTGGAGTCTATTAACCAACTATTATTGCATGAGGCTCACAATCTAGTTTATACCAGGCTAATGATTGCATAGTTTTGCTTCTTGTAGTATGTTTGTATGAAACCCTCTGCTGTTCATTATGCTCCCTATGACTTTAATTGAGCTACAGAATGGCCAACTGCTTTCTTACTTACACACAATGTGTTGTCTAAATTTGTAACTTGTCTATGTTTTGGATTGGGCCCCAACATCATGCTCCTCTAGTGAGCTAAGAGAGATTTCTGTATGCAGGCTGCACAGACTATCTTTTTTTATAATTTTTAAAATATCACCTGCTTATGCTTCATGACGTGTAACATTATTGTTAGTCCTGTTTTGCCATGTAGTATAAAATAGTGTCTTGCTCGCTTCACTGTTGTAACTATATTTTTGCCCTAGTCATGTGTACTTACAGAAACATTTCAGGATGAAGTGACATCAACACAAAGATCTGCGAGCAGTGTGGCATGGACGTTATTGAATGATTATGGATTGGAATTGGAATGTTCTGATGTTCTCGAGCATCAACTAGAGGTGGCAAGACAACGTGTACATGATTGTCAACGTACAATCAACAAGTTGAGACTGGACATGAAGGTACTAGATGCAGGAGTCAAAAAATGAAACAAGACACTGAGGTAACCACGAAGGAATTGGAGACTTTGCAGACTGAAATTTGTGCTATCTGAATCCGGCCAATCCTATTTTCTAAAGAGATTATAGTTCAAATGGAGTTAAGTTGGTGCGCGTCCATGATGTATGCCCAATGTATGTATTTTGTTGTTGGTGTATGCTTTATTATCACCTGTGCTGAACCATAATGCCCAATGGGTATAATCGGCTGTAATTTCTTTATTGTATAGTGTAGGATTATTCTATGTTTCTATGCCTTGGTCTCTTTGTTGTATAGTGTATGTTTTTTAGAGGTGATAGTATAGAGTAGGATAATTCTTTGAATATGCTATATCGTTCAAACTGGGGCCAACTTGCCCAAACGTTGTAGTGACCATGGCCCTCCACGGCCGTACGATCCATGGGCCATGTACGGGCCGTCGGATCCATGGGCCTTCAATGGGCCGTCAGATCCATGGGCCTTCAATGGGCCATCGGATCCATGGGCCTTCGATGGGCCATCGGTCCATCGGCCTTAGATGGGCCGTCCGATCCATGCGCTTTCAATGGGACGCCGGATCCATGGTACTTCCATGGGCCGCCGGATCCATGGGCCTTGTATGGGCCGACTCATCTATGGGCCTTGTACGGGCCTTCAGTGGGCCGTAGACGGGCTAGAGTGGAAATCATACGTTTTATGGGCTGACCATAATGGGCCATTAATAGGCCGTATTTGGTGATGCTATGAAAATGGCCTAATAGATTAGCAATCCACAAACGGGCCGACTGTAACGACGGGCTGAATTTGGCCCACAAGCAGAAAATGACAGTAACGGGCCGTACGTAAATGAATGCTGGAAATGAGCCCAAGAATAAATGGGATCTAAGAAGGCCGAAAGATAACATGGGCTGGAAATGGCCTAACCGATTAACGGGCCGTTATTGGGTATAAAGTGATACACTGTTTATTATGGGCCAGTTTCACCATGGGCCGTTAATGGGTGTAAAGTGATACACTGTTCATTACGGGCCAGTTTCACCATGGGCCGTTAATGGGCCAAGAGTTACAAAGGGCCTCATATGGGCCGAAAGACGTCATGGGCCATACATGGGCCAGAAGTGAAAACGGGATGGAATCATACTGGATGGCCTAGATGACGCTACTGGGCCTAATTCGGATAGGGCGTAACGGGCCTTAGGTTAGCGAGTTATAAATGGGCTATATGCGAACAAGCCGTTAATAGGCTTTCCATGGGCCGGCCCGCCACCTTTTGACCAAGTCAAACAGGCCGACCTTTTCATAGTAACGGGCCTCTGTTGGGCCGTGCCATGTGTCGACGTATCATAGGCGCCTTCTGTCCAATGAGTGGATGACATCTGTCCCAACGATGAGCCGACGCGTGCTCCCTCCAGCCAATCAGAATTTTACACGTGGAAATTTCCCATTGGTCCGGGCTGTTAACGGGTTATCGGATCCAAAACCCGACCCGATAGCTTAACGGCGTTCCGTTACGGTGGATGCCACGTGTCGGTCACCCTTGACGAAAGCACTTCTGTGATGCGTGAGTTATCGTCATGGAAGTGGCCACTTCCATGATAATAATTTTGGTAATGTCATGGAACACTTCTACGACAGCACAGGTATGACTATCTTGATTCTGTCATAAAATCGTCATGGATGTACATGCATGACAAAAAACGTGACCTGCTGTGACAAGCATGTATCTTCACGGAAGTGTATTTTTTGTAGTGCCATCAGCGTGAGGGATTAGTATATACCACCTCACCAAAATATACAGACCATCAAATAGTTTTTGAACCCTAGCTACACAAAATGTACGTCGTCATCGTCATCGTCGTCGTCGTCTCCACCACCATCACCGTCGGGGATCATGCACGCTCACAGGCAGCACTACTCTAGTAGTAGTGCTTGCCCAGCCAGCTCCTGAGCCACAACACCCTGTGAGCGTCAGCCATGGTAACAAACCCAACACCCTGGGCCTTGTTGTCAAGCAGGTGGCTGAGACCTGCCATGAGAGCCTTGTCGCTGAAGCCACCCTGGGTCATGACAGCGCCATACAGGTCAGGGTGGACGTCGAGGGGCTTGCACTCCCTGATGGCCGTTGCCACCTCCTTCACCGCCTCAGTCATGCTGCAAAAGACATTGATCTCCTCCTCCATTAGGCGTCCTCTCTTCCTCTTCCTATCATCTACGGGGTCAAATGGCTTGTTGAAGGGCTTCGCAGCAGGCTTGTCAGGGTCATCAAGGACCTTGACGTCCGTTGTCCCGGGGAAGTGTGGCATGGGATAACCAAGAGGCTCACCCGAGCCCATGGCATGCTTCACCATTGCCAGCCCGAAGGAGAAGATGTGCTGCATCTGGCTATAGTTCTGGATGGGTGTGTTGAGGAACTCGGCGTCCCTTGGGTGGTCCTAAGAATGAAACACAAGTGTTGTTAGTTGCGATTAGGAGTAGGCAATGGTGGACAGTACGAAAAGGAAGAGGGCTGTGAGCTAACCGCGACATGACCGACATAGTGCTCTGCCTCCAGAACTATGGAGCAAGTGTTCTCATCCCATGATGCGCCGCTAAGGTCTCTCAGCTTGGACACTTTGATCCATCGAATTCTCCACATCCTTAGGTGGTTGTACACCCGGGTGGCAGACACCTCTTGCCCACAGAATTCGAACACCTACTTCACAATTGTGTTCAAGTGCACCTCCTTGAAGCCCTTGTCAGTCCTAACTCCACTAGAGATGATCTCACACATCTTGTTCAACACGAACGCGGACATGAACGGCTGCCACTTCATGTTGTTCGACCTACCATCCTTCTTTGCCTTTGCTGCGACTAGCTTGATTGCAGCGGCGACAACAGCATCAGGAGGAGTTGGCTCAACGAGCACTACTGGCACATAGAGGAAATCATACTCGATCACCTCTGAATCAGGTGCCATCTCGGACATAGGCTGTGAGTCCTTGACAAATGATGGAGCAAACTGGCTGTCGGACACAACAAGGGCCTGACTAAGATCTTGCGTCTGCGTGGTCATGTCCTACAATCGTAGCACGCATTGATAGTAAGCATAGCATACAACATACTGGACAATCCATGAAAGCAGAAGCATACATGTACATTGTTCATCACTATCATAGTAAGCACGTGCTTCATCGCTATCATACCAAGCATACCGGACAATCTATGAGCAGGAACATACATCTACAACAAACATCATGCTACAAATGGACCACCAATAGCTACAAATCACAGATCTAAGCATGATTCAACACAAGCACAAGGTTCAACTTCAAACTCTATTACTAATCTAGCCTACCACATGCTTGAACATCTAGCCCTACCACAAATTGCAACCGCAGCATAACAACCAACCATATCAGCTCACAGATCAGACCACTAATCAACCATGCATCTAGATCAAACCCTAGCTACAGCTCAAATCTAGCTAGAAGGAATAGAGAGAAAAGGGGATTGAACTCATAGAGGCCATGGCTGCAGCTTGAGGACGAGGGGGGACGGTCGTGGAAGATGAACGCCGACCGGTGAAGGAGCACCGACGCCGTGGACCGCCGGCCGTTGAAGATGCGCCACTTACCTGCTCGTCGGTCCTGATGCGCGTCGGCGGGAGAGATCGAACGGAGGAAGAATGGTGGCAGGAGTTGAGGCTGTGAGGGAGGGGCTAAATAGGGGTGGACTCAGCGGGAGGTGAGCCGAAATCCTCCTGCCGATTTTTCAGCGACGCGGGCGAGCTTGCGACATCTCCCCTGCTCGCACGAGGGGAGAAGCGCGTTGCCCTCCCCTGCCTCGCCCGAGCCAGGCTCGCGAGCTACTGTCTATTCGGGCGTTTCCCCTGGGGTTGGCCTGGACGTGCTTTTAGTTCCGTGCGATGCGGGCCGCACAATGAACGCATGCAACCAAACGGGCCACATTCTTCCCGCGCGGGCTAGGCTAGGCCTAATGCGGGCAACCAAACACGCCCCAAGGCATGTGCCTGGGGAGGGGACTTGGTGAAATGGCGCAACCACATTTTTGCACATTGTGTGAACTTGGTGACGCCTATCGGGAAGGTAGAGTTCTATAATTTTCCATGGGAAGCAAATGATGCTACCGGGATGGACGAGACACGAGAGTTAGCGGGCGAGATGAGCCGTCTAAATAGGTGGCTAGTGAAACCAGGGTGATGTATGCACCTAGGGCATCATAACGAACGGACAATTTGAATCATGATGCACGTTGGGTTTGTGCCATGGCTTCAATGTTTGTTTTCCTCTGCTCAAGCGCCTAAGAGCATCTCCAACAACCGCGTTATGTAAGCGCCACGCTAAAAAAGTAGTGCTTTTAACGCGCGCGCTACCGCTCTAGGCATTCCACTGGACGCGCAAAAACCGCGTGCGCGGCATATCTAATTCAGCATGCCGGCGAAAACGCCATCGCGCGCTGCTTATTTGCTGCGCCTGCTCCCGTGCGTTGGACTCTCGAGCGCTCGCTCGCAACTCCACCTACCCATCCAGCCGTTGCCGCCGCCCGCACCACCCCATTTCTTCCGGCGACCGTTCCGGCGCTTCCCCGGTCTTTCCCCGGGCGGCCACGGCTTCCTCCGTCTCACTCTAGTCAGCGCTGCCCGTCGCGCGCGGCAGTCCTCCAACGAACAACGCCCGGCCGCCCACTGCTGCTTGGCGCCCGCAAGGTGTTCGACGAAAAGCCCGCAAGGTATGTATTGCTTCCAACATCACATTTTTACATGAAATTTGGTGCATGTTGTTTGTAGTTTCTTATAGCCTAGTTTTGAACATTGTAGATGAGTTCGTCATATGATTCTTCCGAACAAGAATTTGATATGGAAGAGGAGGAGGATCTTCTAATGATCCTAGCTATGCACATCAATAAAAAACAAAGCACGGTGGTTCGGTTATGGGTCGGCATAAAATTTGGAGGGAGAGGATCGATGCCCACAACAGACTGATGAGGCACTATTTTGTGGAGAATCCCACATACCCCGAGTCGTACTTTCGTCACCGGTTTAGGATGAGCACCGAGTTGTTTAGGCGCATTGCAGAGAAACTAGCGAGCCATGACCATTTTTTTCAGCAGAGGAGGAATGCTGCTGGAGAGCTCGGGCATAGCACCTTTCAGAAAGGTAACAACCACTTTGCTTATGTTGGCATACGGTATCCCCGCTGATCTAGTTAATGATCACTTGGCCATGGGTGAGAGCCAAGCCATCATGTGTGTCAAGCGCTTCACAGTCGGAATTGTGCAAGTGTTTGGCCCGGAGTACTTCAGATTTCCTAATGCTAAAGACGTCGCAAGGCTATTGGAGATGAACAAAGCTCGCGGGTTCCCAGATATGCTTGGCTCAATAGATTGCATGCATTGGAGTTGGAAGAATTGTCCAAAAGCATGGCATGGCCAATTCCACGGACAAAAAAAGGGTTCCACTATAATCCTTGAAGCGGTGGCCGATCAAAAGACTTGGATTTGGAATGCTTTTTTTGGAATGCCTGGATCTTTGAATGACATCAACGTTGTCAATCGGTCACCACTGATGAGTAAGGTTGCAAATGGTGAACTACCACCAGTGCAGTTTGTAGCTAATGGTCGTACATAAAACTATGGCTACTATCTTGCGTATGGCATCTATCCAAAGTGGCAAACATTTGTGAAGCCACTGAAAAAATCGGAAGGTAAAAAATATCTTGATTTCCACAATGGTCAGGCGCCGGCTAGAAAAGATGTGGAGAGAGCTTTTGGGATTTTACAACCCCAATTTTCTATTGTGAGAGGACCAGCTAGATTTTGGGATTAAAAAAATGCTTTGGTACATCATGCACGCTTGTGTGATCATGCACAACTTGATCATCAAGAATGAGCATGGCCAAGATGTAGACTACTCTCACTATGAGCTGTTGGGACATCCCATGCGAGTGCGGAGGAGGGCTGAAAGGGTGGCCCGTTTTACTGCCTCCTATCATGCCATTCGACGTCCGACAGCACGTAATGATCTTCAGAAGGATCTCATTAAGGAGTGGTGGGCTTGGAATGGCCGCCAAAGTGTTGGAAATATGTCCTAGAGGCAATAATAAAATGGTTATTATTGTATTTCCTTGTTCATGATAATTGTCTATTGTTCATGCTATAATTGTATTAACTGGAAACCATAATACATGTGTGAATACATAGACCACAACATGTCCCTAGTGAGCCTCTAGTTGACTAGCTCGTTGATCAATAGATGGTTATGGTTTCCTGATCATGGACATTGGATGTCATTGATAACGGGATCACATCATTAGGAGAATGATGTGATGGACAAGATCCAATCCTAAGCATAGCACAAGATCGTGTAGTTCGTTTGCTGAGAGCTTTTCTAATGTCAGGTATCATTTCCTTAGACCATGAGATTGTGTAACTCCCGAATACCGTAGGAGTTCTTTGGGTATACCAAACATCACAACGTAACTGGGTGACTATAAAGGTGCACTTCAGGTATCTCCGAAAGTGTTTGTTGGGTTGGCACGAATCGAGACTGGGATTTGTCACTCCGTATGATGGAGAGGTATCTCTGGGCCCACTCGGTAATGCATCATCATAATGAGCTCAATGTGACTAAGTAGTTAGTCGCGAGATCATGCATTACGCAACGAGTAAAGTGACTTGCCGGTAACGAGATTGAACGAGGTATTGGGATACCGATGATCGAATCTCGGGCAAGTAACATACCGATTGACAAAGGGAATTGTATACGGGATTGCTTGAATCCTTGACATCGTGGTTCATCCGATGAGATCATCATGGAACATGTGGGAGCCAACATGGGTATCTAGATCCTGCTGTTGGTTATTGGCCAGAGAGTTGTCTCGGTCATGTCTGCATGATTCCCGAACCCGTAGGGTCTACACACTTAAGGTTCAGTGACGCTAGAGTTGTAATGGGAATAGTATGTGGTTACCGAAGGTTGTTCGGAGTCCCAGATGAGATCCCGGATGTGATGAGGAACTCCGGAATGGTCCGGAGGTAAAGATCGGTATATTGGACGAAGGGTATTGGAGTCCGGAATTGTTCCGGGGTACCAGGTGATGACCAGCGTGTCCGAAAGGGGTTTTGGAGGCCCCGACAAGCGTTGGGGGGCCTTATGGGCCAAGGGGAGGGGGCACATCAGCCCATTAAGGGACTGAGCGCCCCTCCAACCCCATCTCACGTAACCTGGAGACGGATTTTCCCCTCTAGTTAGGGTTTCGCCGTCTTCTCCCGGGGCGATCTCATCGCCGCCGTCGAGGTATTCTTCCCTGCCGCCGAATCTGTCGGATTTCAGGTTCCGGCAGACCCTCTAGGTTCGAACACTGGGGTGCGCGCAGAGATCTCGCCCTCTACCTACCTGCACCTCGCCGCCTCGCTAGGATCTAAGCTATGAAAGGAACAACACAAGAGACACAGGGTTTATACTAGTTCGGGCCACCATTGTGGTGTAATACCCTACTCTAGTTTGTGGTGTGGTGGATTGCCTCTTGGGCTGATGATGAACAATACAAGGAAGAACAGCCTCGCAAGGGTCTGTTCTTGGCTTGTGCGATGAACTGCTAGGGAGAGTTCAGTCGCTCTTCCTACTGGTTTTCCGATCTGCCTCTACCTTGTGGGTGGCTATTCCTATTTATAGGCAAAGGCCCTGGGCCTCTTCCCAAATATTGAGCGGGAAGGGCGCCAACAATTGGCCATTTTGAAGGGGAACATCTAGTACACTTATCCTGACTAAAGTTGGTCCTCGCCTGCCAAAGGCTCTGGTGGTGACGCCGGCTTGGGCTCCACAATTACTTCCTTCCTGCCGTTGCGACGGTCTTGGTCTTGTTGCACCCAAACGGATGCCTTTGCTTGATGCTCTCGCCTGCGCTTGCTCCCTTTGCACCAAAGAGGAAAGGAGGACACTGCGCGGGCTGGCGCCCGCCTGGCGCCCTTGGTCGTCATGGCTTGCGTCATGGGCACCTCGTGAGGTACCCCGCCTTGATCTCTCCGCCTCCTCGTGAGCCAGCCTGACGAGGCCGTGCCTGAGGAAGCTTCCTGTCGTCCACCCCACGAGGCTTGGCCCCTCGCGAGGGTCTTGAGCTCGTGCTGATGAAGATGGGCCGTGCTGGGCCGCCCCTTGAGCCACGCCGCAGGCCGCAGGCAGGCAAGTCTGGGGACCCCCGTTCCCAGAACGCCGACAGTAGCCCCCGGGCCCAAGGCGTGCCCGGACTTGGCTGAGCAGAGAAGCGAAGGGGCAAGTGCGAAGCGCCTCGGGCCCTAACAGCCTGCGGCCTCAGGCGCCGCGTGGCGGTTGGTTGGTCGTGGTTGCCTTAGCAACAGCGTGAATCGACAAAAGAGCGGCATCTGTCTAGGCTTTGCTTCCCTTGCTTCCTCCGGTCATTGCCCAGATATCCTTTCTTGCGTCCTTCCTTCCTGCCTCTGAAATCTTCAGATCTACTTCGACCGCGCGCCCTAGCAAGACATGGCGCCTCGCTAGACCCCGGCCGTAGGTTGGTACTCGCTCGCCTTGGATTCGCCGAATGTGTCGGAGACGAGCCTTGCACGGGTGCGCCGGATGGTGGCGGCGCAAGGCATCGACGGGGCAGAGGTGTTCAAGGCCGGCTCTGCCCTTCCCGAGGGCCAAGGGAGCACCTTCTATCCGCTCTTCGTAAGAGCCATTGCTGCCGGTCTGGTGCCTCCCTTTTCTGAGTTTTTCTTCTCTGTCCTCCGCCATTACAAACTGCAAGCTCTGCACCTCCACCCCAACTCTATTCTTCTTCTGGCGATCTTCGCCTACTATTGTGAGGCTCACGTCGGAGTGCATCCCTCAGTGGCCCTGCTGTGCCACTACTTCTCCCTCCGGACCTCTCGTGGTCCCATCTTCGCGTGCGCGAGCTTTGTCGCGTATGGCAGCTCCAATGCCATCTCGAAGCTCGGGAAGAGGATTAAGGGCTTCAGGAGCAAGTGGGTCATGGTAGATGCTGGGCACATCCACCCTCGGCTGATTCTGCCCATGGAGCACCCCACGAGCTCCGATGATTGGTCTCGCGCGGAACTCGTGGACCCCCACGCGAAGCTGGTGCTGGAGAAGATGGACACGGATCTGAGGCCGGGCAACATGGCGGCGGCGAAGCTGATCGATGCGTCGCTCCTGAGGGAGTTCCTAGAGCACCAAGTGGCCCCACTTTGTCAGTACTCGCTTCCTCTATGAAGGCCCCGCCCGAGCCCCGCAGGCTTGGCCGACGAAGATCTGGCCGCGGTCCTCCAATTTTTGGTCGGGAGAGACGTGGCGAGGCTGGAGGGCGCCCCTGTACCCCTGTTCCTTCGAGATGATTGGGAGCAGGCGGTAGACTTCATGCCCGTCTTCAATGGGGACGGGCCCGTGCCGTCGGAGGTTACCGAGGACCCGGCGGCCCTGGCGATGGTGAACGTGTCCTCCGGTGACACCGGCAAGGAGAAGGAAGAAGAGGAGCGGGAAGAAGGGCCTGACTCCGAGGCCACCGACGGGGAGTCGAGAGCGCCCCTCCCCCGGTGCAGGTCCTGCGCTCTCCGCCTCTTGCCGAGCGACGACGACGATGGCGACGAGCGGGGTGGCAAGAGCTTGCCTCCGATCCCGAAGAAGGACAGGATTGGGCTGGTCCCCCGCAGGTCTGTCCGACTCCGAGGCGATCCGTAGACGCGCCTCCTGCTCCCGGGCCTCTTGAGGCTGATCCCAGCAGCCGGCTCTCGGGCTTCAAGTATGGCTGGAGGTTGCTCGAGCTCGCGAGTAATGACCAGTAAGTGCTTGATTCTTGTTTTATTCCCTGTTTTGTCGCTGAGGCTTGATATCTGTATCTCTTGGCTAGGCTGGCGCTTGCGGCGAAGAAGCTGAAGGGAGCTCCTGAGGTTCCGTCCGGGGCAGCGCCTCTGCCCGTGAAAGGAGGTGACTGCAAGGCACGGGCCACTCCTGCCCGGTCGTCCTTGCAAGGCCTGGTGGAGCTGGCTGGGGCGAGCTTAGCCCCCATGGACCAAGCAACTCCTGAGGTATCCTTGCCTGATGCCACCGCCACAGCTGTTGGGGCGCAGCAGATCCCGCCTCAGGATACTGTGGTTACGTTGTCGTCCTCTCCTCCTACTCCACCAACTGCTGTCTCTCCGAATCCTCCCACTGTCCTGGATCATGCTACTGCTGAACTGGACCGGCTGCAGCAAGATCTTCTGGGCGCCGACCCTCGCTTGATGGCCGGGCGCTTGGAGCTGGCTTCTGGCTGGATTCGCTCTGACGCTTCGATTCGAGCGACGCGGGTTCAGGCCTCGACGGCTTGCGACGATGGGAAGCTGGCCGTCCTTGGGGTGAAGGATGCTCGCGACGCTGCCTTGGGGGAGGTGGCCGATGCCCGAGGTCGCTACAAGGCGCTGGAGAGTGAGCTGCAGGGCCTGGAGGACCAGCTTGCCAAGGAGGCCCGCATTCGCCAAGAGAAGGAGGAAGACATGAAGGCTCGTGAGGCGGCCGTCAAGGACCAAGACGCCAAGCTTAACAGGCGCCGTGACCACCTGGGGGGCACTTGCTGAGGTCGCTTTACGACAGCGGCCTGGAAAGCTTGCTGGCCGGCGCCGAGGACGGCCCAGCCAAGCTGCTCCCCTTCCTGATCCGTGCTCTTGAAGATGTCACCCTTGGCCTTGGCCCCACGGCTGAGGCCGAGGCGTGTGTCCTGTCTTCTCCAGCGCTGACGCAGGTCCTTACCCACGTCTACCTCCGCGATCCTGACGTCGACCTCGACAGCCTGCTGGAGCCAGCGAGCAGCGAGCTTGCCGCTGCCGCTGCTGAGGTCGTGAAGGGTCGTGCGGAGGCTCTGCTCGTGAAATTCCGGGCCTTCAGCACCAAGCCGAAGTGAGGCGCTGCCGGTCCTGCGGCTTCACAAGGCGAACCCGCTCCGCGCAGCTCCGCCGCCAAAAAATGACTCCATTGTGGCTCCTGTTCTGCTTTCAGCTCCCGCAACACGCATCATGCCACGGGGAGGCGTTTAAACTTGTGTTTGGTGTTGTGATAACAGTTATGGACTGTAATATTTGCTTTTGAATTCCTTGAGATTTGCACTTTTCCTTCCTACTTGCTTTTGTTCTACGCTGGCAGAGCCCGGCCCCGCGCATACCTCAGCCGCCGTTAGCCCCAACTGGAAACCAGGATGGTACCAAGGAGTGAGGGGCTACATGACAAGTTAGGCTCCTGAGTCGCGATGCTCAGGAGTCCCCCTTGGCGCACGAACACCAAGTAGGGAGGTGAGATGTGTGGGTGAATCTACCATTCTACGTCTGCAGAGCCCGACCCCGCGCATACCTCAACCGCCGTTAGCCTTTCGAGACTAAGGGGTGAGGGGCTACGTGACCAGTTAGGCTCCTGAGTCGCGATGCTCAGGAGTCCTCCTTGACGCTCAAACGGCCATCATACCTTGGCTCCGCTCGGGGAGGGACATGTGACGAATTAGGCCCAAGGGGCCTGGCTGGGTGGCGTGCGTCTGGGCATGACCCAGGCGCAGCCCCCGTGCCTAGCCCCCTCGCGCAGCACTCCCGAGGGGAGGCGTTGCGGTGAGGCCAGACACTGAGCTCTAGGCTCCCTGAGGTTGATGCGGCCGGGGGCCACCCTCAGTTGTTTATCACCAGCACGGAGCATAGCGCTTCCGTATGTGTACGGGCATAGCCGCTCCTCGGCAGTGTCATCAGCCAGCGTGGAGCATGGTGCTTCCACTGGTGCGTGGGAGGGGGCTCCCCTCCGGGAGGAGCCCCCAGGGCGTGTACAGCCCCGCCCTGACACGTGGCTGGCACGGTAGGGCCTGACGAGGTGTATCTGGGCACCCGTGAGCCAGCGCGGGACTCATGGGGCCCTACCTCAAGGCAGGTTGCACCTGGCACTGGGCCTTAACTTGTTATGTGTTCCTGCAAATTTGGTTAGATGCGGACGCTCTACGTCCTCGGGTCCCGGCCCTCGAGCGGGTCTCAGCTGTCACTGGTATGCCAGGTCGCGATGCCGTGGACAAGGCCAGAGGGTGAGGGCTGGAGAGCCAGTAGGAGCCCATGAGTCGCGATGCTCAGGTACCCCCCCCCCCTTTAACATGCAAGCGGCCGACATGAAGGAAGAAGAGGTGTCGTGGACAGGCATCAAATAACAAGCATGATGGGTCAAACGCATGGCCCGAAAATAAACGCAAGAGGGGTACATGCCGCTGGGTCTGACCCGAGCGACTTGGGGATGATGCAGCCTGAGGGGCGCCCCCAACAAAGTAAGCTAGGAACATAAAGTAAAAAGGAGATACATGCCACAGGGATGGACCCACGCGGCCTTGGGAATAATGCAGCCCTGGGAGGTGCTCCCACCTGGAAACGAAACTTGAAGGATGTCACCTGATAGTGTTGAAGACGAAGGGGTGTTGAAGTAGCGGACGTCGTGGGCTGCGGAAGCCGATCTTCACGAGCCCCTAGGCCCAGGAGCCTCTGGAGGTTCCGGAGGCGTTGGTGGCTCCTCATGGACCATCTCCATCTCCGCTAGGACTGCGGAACGCCTGGCCTCCTGAGCCTCCAGGATGCTCCCCATGAGGCGCTGGTACATGGCGGCCGCGTTCGGCAAGCCGTAGGGCATCCGAACATAGCTGTGGGGTGGGCCTTCGCAGCACCACGCGCGTGAGGGCTAGAAGCGCTCCTGAGAGGCGGCTCAGTTGAGCCCTGGGATGTCGATGCAGACGCGCAGCCCGCCATCCTCGCCTGGATGGGGAGCTGCGGCGGGTAAGCGGTGGCTGCCACTCATGACTCTTGACTCCTACAACTCCTGCGTGATCTGACTAACGAACTCCTGAGGGATTGGCCCTCCTTGCCTTGCTCCTTCCTAAGGGAAACGTGCTTTGAAACACGCCTCCAAGTGGTGCCCAAGCGCCTCCCTCGTGACCTTAGCAAGGTCGGTGGCCCTCCAGGAGGGAGCCCCCGAGCCTTGCTTGAGGAGGGCGCCGGGCGCGCCTTCCTATGCGACAGAAGGAGGTGCCCCCTGAGCAGGCGCAGACCCTGAGGGGCCTGCCTCCTGAGGGGTCGGGCCTGGCGATGTCTTCTTCTTCTTGGGAGCGGTCTCAGGGAACCTCCCGCTCCCGCGATCTGAGTCTTCAGGTGATGCAGCCTGAAAAGCTCGCTCCAGAGAGCACACTGCGTCTCTTTGTTCACAAGGCACCGTGATGACTCCGCCGCTTCCTGGCATCTTGAGGACGTTGTAGCCGTGATGAGTCATGGCCATGAACTCGGCGAGAGCTGGGTACCCTAGGATGGCTTTGTATGGCCGGAGAATGTGGGCGACATCGAAGTCGATGAGCTCGGTCCGCTAGTTGTTGCACGCCTCGAAGGTGACAGGGAGGCGGACCTGCCCAATCGGAGCCGTCGAGCCATCGGTGACTCCGGAGAAAGGCTTGGTTGGCTGAAGCTGATTGTAAGGCACTTGGAGATTATCGAATGTCTCTACGGATAGGACGTTGAGCCCTGCCCCGCCATCGATGAGGCTCCTGGTGACTTGCACGTTGCTGATGATTTGGGAGCAAAGCATTGGGAGGACTCTGGCTGTGGCCGCGCACTTGAGCTGATACGCTGAGCTGAACGTGATGGCGCATGCTGACCACCTGAGAGGGCGCGTGGCTTCGAGCTTGGGGAGGACTGCATTCACTTCGCGGGCGAACTGCTTGAAGATGCGTTGAGAGGCTGGGGCTTGAGATTCGCCCAGGATGCAAGCGATCGCGCGCGGCTCCTGGAAGCCCCCAACCCCCTCGTCCTGACGATGGTCCTCGTTTCTCCTTGGCTGCGGCGGCAGAGGAGGGAGGCCTATGTTTCCTTGCGGACGATCCTTGCGAGGCTGATCCCTCCATTCTCCCCTGCGAGGCTGATCCTGCTAGCGATCCTTGCGAGGTCGGTCGCACCACCCTTGGCGAGGGCCGCGGTCTTCCCAGCGTCCTATGTTCCTTCCTCCTCCTCGGCCGTAGCCTCGATCGTTGAGGGTCGGGGCATCGGCTGATCCTCCCTTCTCGCACGGCTCGGAGCTCTTGACATTCGTTGGTGTTGTGGGTGTGGAGGTCGTGGTACACACAGTACCGGCTGCCCTTGGAAGACTCGGGCTGATCTCTACCTTGCTTGGTGTCTGGTTCTGCCGCGAGCACGGCAGCCCCCTTGAGATTCACGTCCTTGGCCTTGGATTTCTTCTCTTCTAGGTCTGCGGCTGGCAGCTCGAGGAGGGAAAGGCGCCCTTCCTCAGCCCTGGCGCACTTGGTCGCCAAGTTGAACAGCTCCAAGGAAGTGCATAGATCTTCATGCATCGCCAGCTCCTCCTTCATCTTGACGTCACGCACACCGTTGGAGAAGGTTGAGATGATGGCCTCCTCGGTCACCTTGGGAATCTTGAGGCATGCGTTGTTGAAGCACTGGATGTACTTCTGCAGGGTCTCCCCTGGTTGCTGCTTGATGCGGCGCATGTCGCTCACGGCAGGTGGCCGGTCGCGAGTACCTTGGAAGTTGGCGATGAAGCGGGTGCGCATCTCGTCCCAGGAGGAGATCGTGCCAGGAGCCAGGTGCGGGCCCCGTCCTTGAGTGCCATGGGAAACCAGTTCGCCATGACCTTCTCGTCCCCGTTGGCGGCTTCGATGCCCAGCTCGTAGAGCTGGAGGAACTCCATAGGGTTGGCCGTGCCGTCGTAGCAAGGAGGAAGGTCTGGCTTGAACTTGCCGGGCCACGCGACGCTGCGTAGCTCGATGGTGAAGGCGCGGCAGCCTGCTGTGGCCACGGGAGACCTTTGGTGACGAAGAGCTTGGTCTTGCGGGTCCCCATGCGCTGCAGCTGGGAGCAGCGCGGGGTCTTGGCGTGCTGGAACAAGAGCGTGGCTGTGACGGGCCAGAGCAGGGAGCACTTGGGCAGCTTCTTGGGGGCGAGGGACCTCTTGGCAACTCTGCTCTTGCTGCGCTGACGCTGAACGGAGTGGGTTCCGCCCAGGGGCCACGCGCCTTGGGGTCAGGGCACGTTCTTGAGGGGGAGGCGGCTGAGGCGCCCTCATAGCTTCATTGCCCGTGCAGGGCGAGGCGAGGTGCAGCGAGATGGACGGTGCAAGGGAGCCCCCTGCGGCGCGGACGAGCTCGGCAACGCGGTCGAGCCACTCTTCATAGACGTCGTCGACTGGGCGGTAGCGCAGGAGCTCGATTGCCGCGATGAGCGCAGCTCATGCCTCCATGGGCGCGCGGAGTGCGCAGGACGAAGAACCAGCTGGGGTGAGTGAGGGAGTAGCAGTGTGGCCGTCTCGCCTCACCGACGGATGCTGGGACGATGCTTGCTGCTCGTTCCCCGCCGGGCCGGTGGCGGCGTTGACGGCAGGCGACGGGGAACGGCGGGGGCGGCCGCCGACGGGGGCCGTCTGGGCGACGCGGAAAGCAAGAGCGGCTCGGCGCTCGGCGCGGGCCCGATGAGCGTCTGACATGGATGCGGTGGTCGGTGAAGAACAGGGCGGCGGAAGACGAATTCTGGCGCACCCCTACCTGGCGCGCCAAATGTCGGATTTCGGGTTCCGGCAGACCCTCTAGTTTCGAACACTGGGGTGCGCGCGGAGATCTCGTCCTCTACCTACCTGCACCTTGCCGCCTTGCTAGGATCTAAGCTATGAAAGGAACAACACAAGAGACACAAGGTTTATACTAGTTCGGGCCACCATTGTGGTGTAATACCCTACTCTAGTTTGTGGTGTGGTGGATTGCCTCTTGGGCTGATGATGAACAATACAAGGAAGAACAGCCTCGCGAGGGTCCGTTCTTGGCTTGTGCGATGAACTGCTAGGGAGAGTTCAGTCGCTCTTCCTACTGGTTTTCTGATCTGCCTCTACCTTGTGGGTGGCTAGTCCTATTTATAGGCAAAGGCCCTGGGCCTGTTCCCAAATATTGAGCGGGAAGGGCGCTCACAATTGGCCATTTTGAAGGGGAACATCTAGTACACTTATGCTGACTAAAGTTGGTCCTCGCCTGCCAAAGGCCCTGGTGGTGACGCCGGCTTGGGCTCCATAATGACTTCCTTCCTGCCGTTGCGACGGACTTGGTCTTGTTGCACCGAAATGGATGCCTTTGCTTGATGCTCTCACCTGCGCTTGCTCCCTTTGCACCAAAGAGGAAAGGAGGACACTGCGCGGGCTGGCGCCCGCCTGGCGCCCTTGGTCGTCATGGCTTGCGTCATGGGCACCTCGTGAGGTACCCCGCCTTGATCTCTCCGCCTCCTCGTGAGCCAGCCTGACGAGGCCGTGCCTGAGGAAGCTTCCTGTCATCCACCCCGCGAGGCTTGGCCCCTCGCGAGGGTCTTGAGCTCATGCTGATGAAGATGGGCCGTGCTGGGCCGCCCCTTGAGCCACGCTGTAGGCCGCAGGCAGGAAAGTCTGGGGACCCCCGTTCCCAGAATGCCAACAGACGCTCGTCACGCTGTCCGCTAGGAGCGATCCAGGCATCGTTGCCCGCTCTTGGACTGGACCGAGACGTGGCGAAGTCTATGGATCCCCCCAAAAAAACTCGATCTGTTCTCTCATCGGGTTAGTGTTCTAGATGGCTAGTGAGGGGGCCGCGGGCTCCTCTGGACTCACCGACGTGGAGAAGATGATGATGGAACTAGGCCTTCGTGAGGAGGACCTGGATGATATCGTCTTCGATGAGCAGGATGCACCGCAGGAGACACCACGGTGGGTTGCGCTGATCAAGGTCAATACCAACAAGAGCTACAGCCAGACGTGGTTCTACCGGAATATGCGATCTGCTTGGGATGTAGCACATGAAGCGAAATTCAAGCCTTTAGAGGAGAATTTGTATACTGTTCAGTTTACTTGGTTGGGAGATTGGGAGCGTGTCATGCAGGAGGGGCCGTGGAATTTCAGGGGGGTTGCGGTGCTTATGGCCCCATATGATGGAATCTCGAAACCGTCTACGGTCAAGCTGGAGACTATTGACATCTGGATTCAAATTCACGACGTGCCAGATTTATATGCTCATCTAGTCAGGCCTCTGGCAGCTAAGGTGGGCGAAGTTCTGTTTGTTGAAACTCAATCCCATGATTTCACAGGGAATTTCTACCGTGTCTGGGTGCGCATCAATGTCCACAACCCACTAAAGAACGTTGTTTCAATGATCAGAGAAGGACAGAGACAGATTTACAAAGTCAAGTACAAGAGATTGCCCGACTGGTGTACCGTCTGTGGGATGTTGGGACATCTTTTCAAAGAGCATGGCAATGGGATTCATCCCACCTCTGCATTAGTCTTCAAAGAGCTTCGGGCTGAATGGTTTATGAACAACAGAAGGGGCCCTGGTGAGGGAAGGGCGCGTCGGGGGGCCATCATGGCAGCCGCTCTGGAGGAAGATCAAGGAGTGGGCCCGATAGCGGTCTGGCTACCACCCAATATCCGGATAGTACCCAGGAAGAAGCCGTTGAGACGGTGGAGAAGACAGACGTGGACATGTTTGATCCAAGTAGAAAGAGGACGAACCCCGTTTTTGCTAATGAAACTGATAAATCAATTGGAAGAGTAGTTGATGCAATGGCCAACAGCAGCATGACGGTGTTCGGGGTGGAGTTAGCGGTTGTTCACCAAAACTCTACTCCCGTAAGCCCCCCACCAAAGAGGGAATCGAAAGGAACAAGACTGAAGAGGATGGCAGGAGCAACAACCCGACGACGAAGAACTTATTGGCGGGCTCCCTAGAGGAGCGCCGCCGGACCCGAGTGTCTTGAGCTGGAACTGTCATGGCGCGGGCAACGCTGCGACAGTTCGTGAGCTCCCGGCTTCGCGGAGATTTTTACCCCTACCCTTCTTTGTATCGTAGAGACACAAATTGATAGAGGAAGGGTAGAGAAGTTAGCTGCAACTCTTGGTTATGATAATGGCTATGCTGTGAGTAGTCAAGGTAGAAGTGGAGGTCTAGGGATTTTTTGGAACAATTCAATAAATGTTGAGATTCTGGGTTATTCACCGTATCATATTGATTGCTCGATTGTTGAGGAGAACTTGAATCCATGGAGGATGACCTTAGTATATGGGGAAGCTCAGACCCACTTGAGGCATCAAACATGGGACACCTTAAAAGGGATTAGCAATTTGAGAGATGATCCTTGGCTGTGCATAGGAGATTTTAACGAAGTCTTACGTCCGGAAGAGCAAGAAGGAATAGGAGAAAGGAGCAGCGCTCAGATCCAGGGCTTCCGGGAGGCCGTGGACGTTTGCTTGCTTATGGATATGGGCTATCAGGGACAATTCTGGATGTATGAGAAGAAAGTTTCTGGAGGGAGTTACACCAGGGTGAGGCTTGACCGAGCTTTGGCAACAGCTGATTGGAACGAACATTTCCCGACGGCACATCTGAAACATCTTACGGCGGCCACCTCGGACCATTGCCCTATCTTACTTACCATGCATGATGGGCCGGTACCCAAAGCACCGAGATCTTTCAAGTACGAGGTGATGTGGGATACGCACAAGAAGCTGAGTGACACACTGATCCAGAGCTGGACAGTAGGCGGTGCTACAGCAAGAATGGAAGAGATGCACGTCAAACTAGGTCAGGTGGCTGCAGATTTGGGACGATGGAACAAGAATACGTTTGGGTCGATATGTAACGAGATCAAGGGTCTCAAATCAGAACTCGAATGCCTGAGGAGCAACCAACGAGGATGGGGCCATCTCATGTAGAGCTGAAAATCAATGAGAGGTTGATTGAACTGTTTCATAGGCAGGAACTGATGTGGAGGCAGTGATCGCGGCTGGAATGGTTGTCGGCAGGAGATAGAAATACTCGTTTTTTCATCTTCATGCAAATCAGAGGCGCAAGAGGAATATGATCAAAGCTCTTGCCAACTCTTTGGGGGCGATCATTGATGATCCTGGAGCGTTGAGATCGATGGTTTCAGATTTTTACAAAAGTCTTTACACTTCCGAGGGTGTCGATGGAATGGATCAGGTCCTATCCAAAGTGCCCACAAAGGTAACTCAACAAATGAATGGCATACGTTTAGCTCCATATACTAATGAGGAGGTGAAGATAGCCCTTTTTCAGATGTTCCCGACTAAGGCACCGGGGCCTGATGGATTCCCGGCTCACTTCTATCAGCGCCACTGGGATATATGTGGTGAAGAGGTGACCCGTGCAGTGCTCAGGATTGTCAGAGGTGAGGAAAGTGTCGAATGTGTGAATGATATGGTTTTGGTACTCATTCCAAAGGTTTTGAACCCGACTCAGCTTGCACAGTTTCGCCCCATTAGCATGTGCAATGTCATCTACAAGATTGCTTCAAAAGTGGTTGCCAACATACTTAAACAGATACTACCAGACATCATCTCTCATGAGCAGTCAGCTTTTGTCCCCGGTAGGCTAATCACAGACAACATAATATGTGCTTATGAGTGCCTACACTTTATGAAGCGAAATAAGTCCAAGTCCAACAATTATTATGCGCTGAAACTTGATATGATGAAAGCCTATGATAGGCTAGAGTGGGACTATCTGTAGGCCATGATGGAGAGATTGGGTTTTGCACAGTCATGGGTTGATACAGTTATGAGTATGGTTTGGTCTGTCTCTTTTTCAGTCATGTTTAATGGTGAGAAGCTTGAACTCTTTGTGCCATCCAGAGGTATTCGGCAGGGAGATCCCATTTCCCCTTATCTTTTCTTAATAGCAACAGAGGGCCTTTCGTGCCTTTTAAAATCCAGTTCCGAGTCGTCAGGTCTTGAGGGAATCAAGGTGGCTCCTACAGCTCCGGTTGTGAACCACCTCCTCTTCGCTGACGATAGCATGTTGCTTTTTAAGCCTAGTACGGAGGGTGCGACTGCGGTATCAAACATGTTGGAAATTTATTGTAATGCATCTGGTCAGAAGATCAATAATGACAAGTCATCTATATTTTTCAGTAAGGGCTGTCCACAACAGAGAAGAGATGCGGTCAAGGACATTCTGCATGTTCATAATGAGTCGTTGAGTGACAGATATCTGGGAATGCCTACTGATGTTGGCCAAGCAAATATGGGAAGGTTTAAGTATCTCAGAGACCGTATATGGGAGAAGGTAAAAGGATGGATGGAGAAACTCTTATCAGCTGCAGGAAAGGAGGTACTAATTAAATCTATGGCTCAAGAAATACCAGTATACTCCATGGCATGCTTCCGTTTGCTGAGAGGACTGTGTGAGAATATTACATCGATCATTCGACAGTTCTGGTGGGGGAGTAAACAAGGCAAACGAAAACCAGCATGGGTGGCGTGGGACGTTTTGACACACCCCAAACATCTGGGAGGTTTGGGTTTTCGGGACATGGAGATCTTTAACCTGGCCTTGTTGGCACGACAGGCGTGGAGGCTTTTGCATGACCCCTACTCCCTAAGTGCGCGGATCTTGAAAGCCGTTTATTATACGCATGGTACAATTGTGGACGCTGAGCTGGGTAGCCACCCCTCACAAATTTGGCGTGCCATCATTGACGGGAGGGATGTCCTAAAGCAAGGACTCATCAGAAGAATAGGCAATGGAGCGTCCATGTATATATGGGAGAATAACTGGCTTCCCAGGGTTGTCCCGATGAGGCCCATCACGGCACTGGTGGTGAACCCCCCATGCTCGTTTCTGAGTTGATTGATGCCTTGACAGCCAGCTGGAGAGAAGAGCTCATCCGGTCAGTTTTTATTCCTTTTGATGAAGATGCTATCTTGGCAATACCATTGTGCACACGTAATATAGAAGATTTTTGGGCTTGGAGTGCTGAACGTCGGGGCGTCTTCTCAGTTAAGTCCGCATATCAAATGGTGCTGAACACCAAATACCAGAGAGAGAATTGGACAGATGAAAAAGTCGGGGCCTCGGATATGACTTCTCAAGGGAAAGCATGGACCTCATTGTGGCATACTAAAGTTCCATCGAAGCAGAAAATCTTTGCATGGAGTTTAGCCCAGCACTCAGTGCCTACGGCGGATGTCCTACACTACTGCAATATGTCTCAGTCTCCTCTCTGTGTGTTGTGTGGATCCCCGTACTCATGGAGGCATGAATTGTTGGATTGCACCATGTCAAGGTGCATTTGGGATTTATCGGATGAGCATCTGGTGGAACAGATGAGCATGAATAGCGATGCTAACGCGAAGAACTGGCTTTTTGCTATGCACGAGGTTCTTGATCACACAGCTTTTGTGAAGCTAATCATATCACTTTGGGATGTGTGGCGAGCAAGGAGAAGGGCGATATACGAAGATATATTCACTAGCCCAATGTCTACTCACCAGTTCATTGTCTCGTTCCAAAATGATCTCAAGAGTGTTGAATCATCGGGAAGGACGGCAACTGTCCAACCTACTTCTAGGCCAACACAGTGGCTTCGCCCTCCCACGAGTCTAGCAAAAATTAATGTTGATGTAGCAAAAAGAGGTAACCAGGGAAGGGGTATTGTAGCTGTAGTATGTCGGGATCAGAACGGTCTCTTCTTCGGGGCCTCGGCGATTGGTTTCAGCGAAATTGGTGATCCCACGACATTGGAGGCTTTGGCAGTTCGAGAGGCTCTGGCTCTTGCTCAAGATCTGCATGAACAAAAAATACATGTTGATTCTGATTGCAAGGTGGTGGTGGACGACATCAAGCAACAGTGTTTGGCAAGTTATGGTGCGATAATACATGAAATAATAGAGTCTAGTAGGTCTTTTACTATTTGTAACTTTGTCCATGAGTTTAGGAGCTCGAATTTCGAGGCTCACAATCTTGCGAAGCACGCTCTGAAGTTAGGGGTGGGCCGCCATGTTTGGTTAGGGCACCCCGAAAACCTTTCTTTTGACCCTGTAAACATTGTGACATCTTAATAAAGCTTCGTGGGATTGTCTCAAAAAAAATCTCACGTAATCTGGAGAGGTGGGGGCGCCACCCCTAGGGCAGCCACCCCTCCCGGCTTGGGGGGCAAGTTTCCTAGGGGTGGGGGCGCCCAAACCCATCTATGGTTTCCCCTGTGGCCGCCACCCCTCCCCTAAGGAAACCCTAGGGCGCCTCCTCCTCTCCCCTTCCCCTATATATAGTGAGGGAGAGAGAGGGCAGCCGCACCCCTTCCCCTGGCGCAGCCCCTCCCTCCTCATACATCTCCTCCTCCTCCGTAGTGCTTGGCGAAGCCCTGCAGGAATGCCACAAGCTCCACCACCACCATGCCGTCGTGCTGTCGGAGTTCTCCCGCAACTTCTCCTCTCCCCTTGCTGGATCAAGAAGGAGGAGACGTCCCCGGGCTGTACGTGTGTTGAACGCGGAGGCGCCGTCCGTTCGGCGCTAGATCGGATCTTCCGCGATTTGTATTGCCGCGACTACGACTCCATCGACCGCGTTCTTGTAACGCTTCCGCTTAGCGATCTTCAAGGGTATGAAGATGCACTCCATCTCTCTCTCTCTCTCTTGTTGCTAGAATCTCCATAGATTGATCTTGGTGTTGCGTAGAAAAATTTGAATTTGTGCTACGTTCCCCAACAGTGGCATCATGAGCTAGGTCTATGCGTAGTGTCTATGCACGAGTAGAACACAAGTAGTTGTGGGTGTTGGTTTGTTCAATTTGCTTACCGTTACTAGTCCTATCTTGTTTCGGCGGTATTGTGGGATGAAGCGGCCCGGACCGACCTTACACGTACGCTTACGTGAGACAGGTTCCACCGACTGACATGCACTTGTTGCATAAGGTGGCTAGAGGGTGCCAGTCTCTCCCACTTTAGTCGGATCAGATTCGATGAAAATGGTCCTTATGAAGGTTAAATAGCAATTGGCATATCACCGTTGTGGCTTTCGCGTAGGTAAGAAACGTTCTTTCTAGAAACCCATAGCAGCCACGTAAAACATGCAACAAAAATTAGAGGACGTCTAACTTGTTTTTGCAGGGTATGCTATGTGATGTGATATGGCCAAAAAGAATGTGATGAATGATATGTGATGTATGAGATTGATCATGTTCTTGTAATAGGAATCACGACTTGCATGTCGATGAGTATGACAACTGGCAGGAGCCATAGGAGTTGTCTTAATTTATTGTATGACCTGCGTGTCATTGAATAACACCATGTAAATACTTTACTTTATTGCAAAACTGTTATCCATAGTAGTAGAAGTAATAGTTGGAGAGACAACTTCATGAAGACACGGTGATTGAGATCATGATGATGGAGATCATGGTGTCATGCCGGTGACGAAGGTGATCATGTCGTGCCTCAAGATGGAGATCAAAGGCGCAAGATGATATTGGCCATATCATGTCACTTTATGATTTGCATGTGATGTTTGTCATGTTACATCTTATTTTCTTAGAATGACGGTAGCATAAATAAGATGATCCCTCACTAAAATTTCAAGAAAGTGTTCCCCCTAACTATGCACCATTGTGAAAGTTCGTTGCTTCGAAGCACCATGTGATGATCGTGTGTGATAGATTCTAACGTTCGCATACAACAGGTGTAGGCCATCTTTACACATGCAAAACACTTAGGTTGACTTGACGAGCCTAGCATGTACAGACATGGCCTCGGAACAATAGAGACCGAAAGGTCGAACATGAGTCGTATAGTAGATACGATCAACATGAAGATGTTCACCGATGATGACTAGTCCGTCTCACGTGATGATCGGACACGGCCTAGTTGACTCGGATCATGTATGACTTAGATGACTAGAGGGATGTCTATCTAAGTGGGAGTTCATTAAATAACTAGATGAACTTAATTATCATGAACATATTCAAAAGGTCTTTGCAAATTATGTCGTAGCTTACGCTTTAGTTCTATTGTTTAAGATATGTTCCTAGAGAAAATTTTAGTTGAAAGTTGATAGTAGCAATTATGCGGACTCGGTCCATAAACTGAGGATTATCCTCATTGCTATGCAGAAATCTTATGTCCTTAATGCACCGCTCGGTGTGCTGAACCTCGACCGTCGTCTGTGGATGTTGCGAACATCTGACTACACGTTTTTATGACTACGTGATAGTTCAGTAATGTTAAACGGTTAAGAATTGTGGCGCTGAAGACGTTTTTGAAACGTCGCGGAACATATGAGATGTTCCAAGGGCTGAAATTGGGATTTCAGGCTCGTGCCCACGTCAAGAGGTATAAGACCTCCGACAAGTTTCTTAGCCTACAAACTAAGGGAGAAAAGCTCAATCGTTGAGCATGTGCTCAGATTGTCTGGGTACTACAATCACTTGAATCGAGTGGGAGTTAATCTTCTAGATGAGATAGTGATGTTTCTCCAAAGTCATTGCCACCAAGCTACTAGAGCTTCGTGATGAACTATAACATATCAGGGATAGATATGATGATCCTTGAGCTATTCGCGATGTTTGACACCGCGAAAGTAGAAATCAAGAAGGAGCAACAATTGTTGATGGTTAGTGAAACCACTAGTTTCAAGAAGGGCAAGGGCAAGAAGGGATACTTCATGAGACGGCAAATCAATTGCTGCTCTAGTGAAGAAACCCAAGGTTGAACCCAAACCCGAGACTAAGTGCTTCTGTAATAAGGGGAACGGTCACTGGAGCAGAATTACCCTAGATACTTGGTAGATAAGAAGGCAGACAAGGTCGACAGAAGTATATTGGATATACATTATATTAATGTGTACTATACTAGTACTCCTAGTAGCACCATGGTAATAGATACCGGTTCGGTTGCTAAGTGTTAGTAACTCGAAATAAAAGGCTATGGAATAAATGCAGACTAGCTAAAGGGGAGGTGACGATATGTGTTGGAAGTATTTCCAAGGTTGATGTGATCAAACATCGCACGCTCCCTCTACCATCGGGATCGGTGTTAAACCTAAATAATTGTTATTTGGTGTTTGCGTTGATCATAGACATGATTGGATTATGTTTATCGCAATACGGTTATTCATTTAAGGATAATAATGGTTACTCTATTTATTTGAATAATACCTTCAATGGTCTTGCACCTAAAATGAATGGTTTATTGAATCTCGATCGTAGTGATACACATATTCATGCCAAAAGATATAAGATAGTAATGATAGTACCACATACTTGTGGCACTGCCATTTGAGTCATATTGGTAGAAAACACAACGCATGAAGAAGCTCCATGTTGATGGATCTTTGGACTCACTCGTTTTTGAAAAGATTGAGACATGCGAACCATGTCTATTGGTATATACACATGAAGAAACTCCATGCAGATGGATCGTTTGGACTCACCTAATTTTGAATCACTTGAGAAATGAAAATCATACCACATGGGCAAGTTGACTGAAAGGCCTCATTTTAAGTGAAATGGAACAAGAAAGCAACTTGTTGGAAGTAATACATTTTGATGTGTGCAGTCCAATGAATGCCGAGGCACACAGTGGATATCGTTATGTTCTTACTTCACAGATGATTTGAGTAGATGCCAAGTGTATTTACTTGATGAAACAAAAGTCTGAATTATTGAAAGGTTCAAGTAATTTCAGAGTGAAGTTGAAGATCGTCGTGACAAAAGGATAAAATGTCTATGATTTGATCACATAGATGAATATCTAAGTTGCGTGTTTGGTACACAATTAAGACATTGTGGAAATTGTTTCACAACTAATGTCGCGTGGAACACCATAGTGTGATGGTGTGTCCAAACGTCATAGCTGCGCCCTATTGGATATGGTGCATGTCATGATGTCTCTTATCGAATTACCACTATCATTTATGGGTTAAGCATTAGAGACAACCACATTCACTTTAAATAGGGCACCACGTAATTCCGTTGAGATGACACCATATGAACTATGGTTTAGAGAAACCTAAGTTGTCATTTCTTAAAAAATTTGGGGCTGCGACGCTTATGTGAAAAAGTTTCAGGCTGATAAGCTCGAACCCAAAGCGAATAAATGCATCTTCATAGGACACCCCAAAACAGTTGGGTATACCTCCTGTCTCAGTTCTGGAAGCAAAATGGATTGTTTCTAGAATCGGGTCCTTTCTCGAGGAAAAGTTTCTCTCGAAAGAATTGAGTGGGAGGATGGTCGAGACTTGATGAGGTTATTGAACCGTCACTTCAACTAGTGTGTAGCAGGGCACAGGAAGTTATTCCTGTGGCGCCTACACCAATTGAAGTGGAAGCTGATGATATTGATCATGAAACTTCGGATCAAGTCACTACCAAAACTCGTAGGTTGACAAGGATACATACTACTTCAGAGTGGTACGTAATCCTATCTTGGAGGTCATGTTGCTAGATAACAATGAACCTACGAGCTATGGAAAAGCGATGGTGGGCCCGGATTCCGACGAGTTGCTTGAGGCCATAAAATCTGAGAGAGGAACCAAAACAAAGTATGGACTTTGGAGGAACCACTAGATGGTCGTAAGGCTATTGGGTGCAGATGGATTTTAAAAGGAAGACGGACAATGATGGTAAGTATCACCATTAAGAAAGCTCGACTTGTCATTAAGATATTTTTCGACAAGTTCAAGGAGTTGACTACGATGAGACTTTCTCACTCGTAGCGATGCTAAGAGTCTGTTGGAATAATATTAGCAATTACTGCATTATTTATGAAATCTTGCAGATAGGATGTCAAAACATTGTTTCCTCGACGATTTTCTTGAGGAAAGGTTGTATGTGATAAAACCAGAAGGTTTTGACAATCCTGGAAGATGCTAACAAGTATGCAAAGCTCCAGCAATCCTTCTAAGGACTGGATTAAGCATCTCGGAGTTGGAATATACGCTTTTATGATATGATCAAAGATTTTGGGTTTATACAAAGTTTATGAGAAACTTGTATTTCCAAAGAAGTGAGTGGGAGCACTATAGAATTTCTGATGAGTATATATTGTTGACATATTGTTCATTAGAAATGATGTAGAGTTTCTGGAAAGCATATAGGGTTATTTGAAAAGTGCTTTTCAATGGAAAACCTGGATTAAGCTACTTGAACATTGAGCATCAAGATCTATAAGGATAGATCAAAATCGCTTAATAGTACTTTCAAACGAACACATACCGTGACAAGATTTTGAAGGAGTTCAAAATAGATCGGCAAAGAAGGAGTTCTTGGTTGTTTTATAAGGTGTGAGTATTGAGTAAGACTCAAGACCTGACCACGGCAGAATAGAGAGAAAGGACGAAGGTCGTCCCCTATGCTTTAGACATAGGCTCTACAGTATGCTATGCTGTGTACGGCACCTGAAGTGTGCCTTGCCATGAGTCAGTCAAGGGGTACAAGTGTGATCCAGGAATGGATCACATGACAATGGTCAAGGTTATCCTTAGTAACTAGTGGACTAAGGAATTTTCTCGATTATGGAGGTGGTAAAAGAGTTCGTCGTAAAGGGTTACGCCGATGCAAACTTTGACACTAATCTGGATGATTCTGAGTAGTAAACTGGATACGTATAGTAGAACATTTATTTGGAATATCTCCAAATAGAGCGTGGTAGCTGCATCTACAAGATGACATAGAGATTTGTAAAGCACACACGGATCTGAAAGGTTCAGACCCGTTGACGAATGACCTCTCTCACATCAAACCCCATGGGTGTTGAATTCAATACAATCACATAGTGATGTGAACTAGATTTTTGACTGTAGTGCAAGTGGGAGACTATTGGAAATATGCCCTAGAGGCAATAATAAAATGGTTATTATTGTATTTCCTTGTTCATGATAATTGTCTATTGTTCATGCTATAATTGTATTAACTGGAAACCGTAATACATGTGTGAATACATAGACCACAACATGTCCCTAGTGAGCCTCTAGATGACTAGCTCATTGATCAATAGATGGTTATGGTTTCCTGACCATGGACATTGGATGTCATTGATAACGGGATCACATCATTAGGAGAATGATGTGATGGACAAGACCCAATCCTAAGCATAGCACAAGATCGTGTAGTTCATTTGCTAAGAGCTTTTCTAATGTCAAGTATCATTTCCTTAGACCATGAGATTGTGTAACTCCTGAATACCGTAGGAGTGCTTTGGGTGTACCAAACGTCACAACGTAACTGGGTGACTATAAAGGTGCACTGCAGGTATCTCCGAAAGTGTTTGTTGGGTTGGCACGAATCGAGACTGGGATTTTTCACTCCGTATGACAGAGAGGTATCTCTGGGCCCACTCGGTAATGCATCATCATAATGAGCTCAATGTGACTAAGTAGTTAGTCGCGGGATCATGCATTACGCAACGAGTAAAGTGACTTTCCGGTAACGAGATTGAACGAGGTATTGGGATACCGACGATCGAATCTCGGGCAAGTAACGTACCAATTGACAAAGGGAATTATATACGGGATTGCTTGAATCCTTGACATTGTGGTTCATCCGATAAAATCATCATGGAACATGTGGGAGCCAACATGGGTATCCAGATCCCGCTGTTGGTTATTGGCCAGAGAGCTGTCTCAATCATGTCTGCATGATTCCCGAACCCGTAGGGTCTACACACTTAAGGTTCGGTGACGCTAGAGTTGTAATGGGAATAGTATGTGGTTATCGAAGGTTGTTCGGAGTCCCGTATGAGATCCCGGACGTGACGAGGAACTACGGAATGGTCCGGAGGTAAAGATCGGTATATTGGATGAAGGGTATTGGAGTCCGGAATTGTTCCGGGGTACTAGGTGATGACCAGCGTGTCCGAAAGGGGTTTCGGAGGCCCCGACAAGCGTTGGGGGGCCTTATGGGCCAAGGGAAGGGGGAACATCAGCCCACTAAGGGGCTGAGCGCCCCTCCCACCCCATCTCACGTAACCTGGAGAGGTGGGGGCGCCACCCCTAGGGCAGCCACCCCTCCCGGCTTGGGGGCAAGTTTCCTAGGGGTGGGGGCGCCCAAACCCATCTAGGGTTTCCCCTGTGGCCGCCGCCCCTCCCATAGGGAAACCCTAGGGCGCCTCGTCCTCCCCCCTTCCCCCTATATATAGTGAGGGAGATAGAGGGCAGCCGCACCCCTTCCCCTGGCGCAGCCCCTCCCTCCTCATACATCTCCTCCTCCTCCGTAGTGCTTGGTGAAGCCCTGCAGGAATACCACAAACTCCACCACCACCAGTCGGAGTTCTCCCTCAACTTCTCCTCTCCCCTTGCTGGATCAAGAAGGAGGAGACGTCCCGGGTTGTACGTGTGTTGAACGCAGAGGCACCGTCCGTTCGGCGCTAGATCGGATCTTCCGCGATTTGGATCGCTGTGAGTACGACTCCATCGCCCGCGTTCTTGTAACGCTTCCGCTTAGTGATCTTCAAGGGTATGAAGATGCACTCCATCTCTCTCTCTCTCTCTCTTGTTGCTAGAATCTCCATATATTGATCTTGGTGTTGCGTAGAAAATTTTGAATTTTTGCTACGTTCCTCAACACAAAGAGCATCATGATTTGTGTGTTTGATGTTGTATTGTTGAACTATTTGTTGTATTTGATGAAAGATACTATTTGTTTGAGTTGTAATAATAAAATGAACTATTTATTATTGATTTATTTTGTTTGTGTTTGATCATCTAGCTTGTGTTTGGAGCGCATATGTTGTTTGTGCGAGAGCGCGTGCTGCATTTTAGCGCCCTTGCTGGAACTACGCGCGCTGCATTTTAGCGCGGCTGCTAGAGTCAGCGCTGCGCGCCGCAAACCAGTTTTTAGCGCGCCATGCGTTGGGCGGCTGTTGGAGATGCTCTAAGCAAGCGTCCTCCAGTGGAGATGGCCAAATTAGTGGTGCCTATGTCTACGTGCTCGACTCTATGACTAAATGCGGAGCGGTCGCTGCTACATGTCGCTCACCGTGAGCGAGAAGCACCGCGTCTGAGTCCGGCAGCTACTACACCGACCTCGGCCGCGAGCACGACTCTCCAATAGCGAGACAGAGAGAGAAGCGTAGCTGAGGTTTCTTCCGAGTTGTTTCATTCAAATTATAAATTAGGAAAAGCTTCTCAAGTTTTCAAAATGGTTCATGTTTTTTTTAATTCAAAAAATGCTCATGAACACAAAAAAAATCAAAATTTCAAAAATATCTTCATGACTTCATATTTTTGCAAAATAAAAAATGCTCAAGTGAATAAAAAATATCAAATAACTTTTGATAAATGCGAATGATTTTTGAAATTTATTATATAGAAAATGGTGAACAATTTTTGAAAATCCGACCATTTTTTGAACTGTAAATAATTTTTGAAATTTCAAAAATAAAACAAAAACATGAACAAAATTTAAAAGTGTGAACAATTTTTTAAATTTCAAATTAAAATTGAAAATTGTGATTTTTTAAAATCAAAAAATGGAAAAAATAGAAACGTAAAAAGGAAAAAATTAAATAAAAGGAAAAAGTAAATAAAATAGTAAAATAAAAAAATCAGTTTGCTTGCTCGATTTCAAAAGGTTCTGAAAATCGGTTGTAACAGTTCGCTCGGTCGCTCTCCAAATTAACCAGCCCAGCGCTCACAATGAGCGATACCTAGCATTTGTGACTATGAGTTCTTCTATTTTATGCATGGGATACAGTATATGGATGGAAACACGCTCCCGCCCCCCAAGGGGCCGTGACCCATTTTGAGACAACATTTTTTTTGAGCTGTTTCATTTCAATTAATGATAACTGTCAATTTTGAAAAAAGTTCTCAAATCTGAAAAATGATTTGTGAGTTTTTTCAATTCAAAAATGGTTCCTGAATATAAAAGAATTCACGGTTTAAAATATTCATGATTTAGAAAAACAAAACATGTCTCCGAAAACTATTGATGAATTAATGATTCTGAATTTGAAAATTTTAGGTGGATTCATAATGTTCATGAACTGTAGAAAAAGTTCATAAATTTTAAAATAAGTTCGAAATTTCAAAGTAACTATTTGAATTTGAAAGATATCACAAATTTGAGAAAGTTGACAAACATTAAAAAGTAATTGTATTTCAAAAAAGTGCGCGCATTGGGAAAAAGGTTGAAAAGGATAAGGAAATAAAAAACAAAAAAAAAGAACAAAACATGATGCAGAATAACGGAAAGAAAAAAAACGGGCTGGGAAGCTTCCCAAAATAGGGATACATGGGCCGGCCTAACTGCATCGCTGGTGTGGTCTGAGTACCTTATTTATTACTCCCTCTGTCTCAAAATAAGTGTCTCAACTTTATACTTGTTTTAGCACAAAGTTATATTAAGGTTAAGACACTTATTTTGTGACTGAGAGAGTATCATTCATGACACATAATAGTATAACTTTATTATGATATGGTATTATAATATGACACTCTTTTTTTGCATTTAATGCATGATATTGTCTATGATACTCTCATTTTGACCCGCCTAAGCGTTATAAAGATTTGGCTAAATGTAGACATATGCAAACGCAGTTTAATTCCGCCTTTCTCACAAAAAGATGTATGGAAAATCAAAAACCACATGCACATTTTAAAAAATGTCAGGAATTAACAAGTAATAATTTTTTTAAATAAAAATCACGAGTTTTAAAATTGTGCGTGCATTCAAGAAATATTCACTATTTGTTTTTACAAATGTTCAAAAAATTATAAATGCTCATGACTTTAAAAATAAAAGTTCTAGAATAGTTTTGAAAACCACTGATGGATCTTAAAAAAATGTTCAATAAGTTGAAAAGAGAAAAAAAAGGGAAAATGGCAGAAAGAAGAAAGCGTCCAGGGATGGTTCGATTTCAATTCAATGCCTCACGCGCGAATTGACTTACAACAAATTTTTCCAAGCAATTAACACATAGCTGGCTCTTTATTTTCAGGCAACATATCTCATGCATCCTGAGCGACTCAGTCGAGACGATGGTACAAAATAAGTGCAACAGGACAGTATCCCAAAAAAAAAGTGCGACAGGGCAGGAGGTTCAGTAACCAACAGCTCCCGGCCGGTAGCAGAGCAGTCACTTGAGCGTGGCAAGGAATTCCTGCATGCTCCGGTGGCTGGAGCCGCCCGGGGCAACGGCCTTGGTCGCCTCCCGGCCGACCTCCTTAGCCCTCGCCGAGATCGCCTCCTCGCCCATCACCGCCTTCACCTTCTCCGCTATCTCCGCCGCGCGCACCAGCGAGCTCTCCCTGTCCCAGCTCCAGTGCTCCAGCCACAGCCCGAAGCCGGCGCTCCTGATCACCGTTGCTACCAGGCGCTGGTCGCCCAGCGTCATCGGCCACGCCAGCATCGGCACGCCGCACGCGGCCGACTCTGTCACCGAGTTCCACCCGCAGTGGCTCACGTACAGCCCCACGGCCGGGTGCCTCAGAACCGCCTCCTGGTCCACCCACTCCTTGATCACCAGGCCGCGCCCATGCACGCGCCCCAGGAACCCGTCGTCCAGCACGTCGTTGAGCTCCGCTGTGTCCTCACGGTCCACCACCGTCGTCTTCACCACCCACAGGAACCGGCAGCCACTCGCCTCCAGCCCGGCGCCGATCTCGTGGATCTGCTCCAGCGCGGCCGCGTTGCGGTTGCCGAAGGCCACGTACACAACCGAGCGCGCCGGCTGCTCGTCGAGCCAGGCGATAGGTGAAGAGGCGCCGCCATGTACCGCCTCCTTCTCTGTGCTCGTCGACTTAAGCGGGCCGACTGCGAACACCGGAGGGAACCCGGAAACGACCTTGCCGTCGCGCAGGGCGGCGAGTGCCTCCGGCTCCAAGGCGTCGAACGTGTTGAGGAGAATGCCGTCTGCCTCGGCGATCTCGCGGCCGTTGGAGATGAACTGCTTGGTGAAGAGGTTGTCCGGGTCGCGCAGCACCTGCGGGGGGTAATCTACCGGGAGGTGTCCAATGCCGGGGACGTCGACGTCCCCGGCGAGGTGGTCCGTGTTGGCGCCGTCAACGTAGGTGGGGAAGTAGGCGAGGAAGGACATCATGGTCGCGCATGAGATGAAGAGGATGTGGCACGGGAGCCGCAGCTCGTTCTTAGCCACGGGGATGACCTGGGAAGCCAGGGTGATGTCCGTGACGATGGCCGACGCGCGCGGCGCGGCGCCGGCGATGAGCGGGCCGAGGAGGTGGGCGGAGCGGCGAAGGGACTCCCACCGCAGGAGGAAGGGGTCCGTGCCGGCAAGGGTGGCGTCGTCGAGCGGCAGGAGGTTGAAGTCGATGCGTCGGATGGCGGGGAAGGCCGCGAAGAGGGCGGTGAAGTGGTCGGCCTCGGCCTCGGAGACCGTCGGGAGCGCGATCACGACGGAGATGTCGACGGCGCCTTGGCTCGCGAGGGCGGCGATGAAGCGGGAGAAAGGGTGGATGTGGCCCATGCCAGCGCTCGGGATGAAGATCAGGTGCGGCGGTGCGCCTCTGGCCTGGTCACCGGAGGTCGGCGTCGCCGCGAGAGCCATTGATGCGTTAGCTTGTTTAATGACTGTGAGTGGCCTGGCGAGTGTTTGGTGTCGCGTCGGCCAAACGGATTCTCATTTCCTTTTAACAGCAGACCTAGGCTGGCGCTGCTCTCCCAATGAGTAACTAGACTTGTGCTGATGACACAGTGATCACCACCAAGCAATGTTGGTTGCTACTCTCGTTCTGTAAAAATAATTCCTCTTTTTTGCGGATCTTCTCGTCTTGTAGCTAAGCTTCACGTGAACATCAAAACATTTTTCTGAAAGTTAGCACTCAACAGTAGCTTCGCCTCGATTCTTGGAACTGAAAGCTTGTTTTCTTGTACAGCAGGGATTCACGGGCACTGCATTCCATCATTTTACGCCGAGCTCATCTTCCCAGGAAAGGTTAGACTCCGTGCATTACGTGTTGTTAATTCCGTTTGGAACGCAGAATTGGGAAAGATAGAAAAGATGAGAGGATGCAGTGAAATGGGTCGGCCTGGGCTGCTGCAGGGCGGTCACCACGGGAGAGGGTAGGACGGTAGGTGGTGACTGGAGCGGGAGATGTCAAGTCTCTGCCATGCCCTGCTCGTCAGATCCTCGTCCCATTGTTAGAGTCTCGGCATAAATGAAGCTCTCTCACGCCATCTGAATCTGGGCCGTCGGATTAGCCGTCCAAAATGATCCTTGCCGTCGGATCTTCATCTGGGACGATCATGGCCGTCGGATCGTAAGAAACACTACTACAATGAATAGTGCATATGCTTGCTACTCCCGCGGCATTGTTTTGGCTCTCCATGACACGCCGGACCCGGTCGTGATGGGTCGTACCCGTCAGCGACCGCGGAGCACAGTTCTCCCGAAGCCGTGTGCTTCTTGTGGAGAGCATGTGCCACCACCTGTAATTTTGGGGATCCGCTGAGGGTACTCCCGTCATTCCATATGATGGCGCTTGCGTGGCGGTTCATGTCTGGCTCCTCTCGGTGTAAAGGCGAGGGGGATGCTCGATTGAGTGATAATCCTTGCCTCGCAGCCCTCGCTTCGCCCCCTCCTTTCTCGTCCCCTTTCTCCTCCGCGTCTCTGGATCCGGCCGCCGCCGCCTCTCTGCTTGCCCCGTCGCCGTTCCTCAGGTACCGACCGGATGGGTGTCCGAGCCAGCGCCCACCTGCCGGTGCGAGTTGCAGCTGCCCGGAGATCCACTGCGAGCCGCCGCCGCATCCCCTCCTCCTCTACCCCTGATTCCAGTCCTCCATCTAGGTCTCTCTCTCTCTCTCTCTCTCTCTCTCTCTGTGTGTGTGTGTGTGTGTGCGCGCGCGTGTATGCGCGCGCGCGTGTATGCGCGCGCGCGTGTGTGTACCTCCATCGATGTGCTCCAAATCTGACTGCTGCTTATCCCATCGTCTTGCCAAAGCTCCCAGTCGAGAACGCCGAGGTCGTGATACATCTCCAACGTATATATAATTTATGAAGTATTCATGCCATGTTTACAACAATTTTATATGGTTTGGTATGATTTGATTAGAACTAACCCAGACTAACGTTGCTTTCAGCAGAACTACCGTGATGTCATTTTTTATGCAAAAATAAAAGTTCTCGGAATGGGCTGAAAATTTACGGTGATTTTTTATGGACCAAAAGAGACCCCTCCGAAGCACAAGAGCTGGGCCAGGAAGTGGAGGAGGAGGCTACAAGCCCTCTAGGCGCGCCGTACCCCGTAGGGAGGGTGCTCTGGGCTTGTGGGGCCCTCACGCACCCCCTTGACGTGAGACCGACGCCAAAAATTCTTATAAATACCCAAACCTCCGAAGAGAACCCTTGATCGGAAGTTCCGCCACCGCAAGCCTCTATAGCCACGAAATATCAATCTAGGCCCTCTCCGACACCTTACCGGAGGGGGCCATCATCACTGGAGGCCATGGAGGAGGAAGCCGGAGGGGGGCATCATCACCATGGAGGCCAAGGACCTGAGGGAGAACCTCAGCCATCTAGGGGGGCATGGAGGAGGAAGCACAAGGGGGTGACTCTCCCCCCTCTCTCTCGGTGGCGCCGGAGTGCCGCCGTGGTGATCATCTTCATCAACATCATCGTCTTCAGCCCCTCCCTCATCTCTTTTTAGCAGTCCAGTCTCCTGCACCCCGCTGTAATGCCCTACTCGAACATGGTGCTTTATGCCACATATTATGATCCAACGATGTGTTTCCATCCTATGATGTTTTGACTAGATTTCTTTTGTCTTTTGGGTTGATTGATGATCTAGATTGGTTTGAGTTGTATGTTTTATTTTGGTGTTGTTCTATGGTGCCTTCTGTGCCGCGCACACGTGAATGATTCCTGCTGTAGGGTTTGTAATATGTTGATGTTTCGCTTATGTGGGTTGCTAGAGTGACAGAAGCTTAAACCCGAGTAAGGGGGTTGTTTGCGTATGAGAGTAAAGAGGACTTGACACTTTAATGATATGGTTGGCTTTTACCTTAATGATCTTTAGTAGTTGTGGATGCTTGCTAGAGTGCAACCATAAGTGCATATGATCCAAGTAGAGAAAGTACGTTAGCTTATGCCTCTCAGATACGTCTCCATCGTATCTACTTTTCCAAACTCTTTTGCCCTTGTTTTGGACTCTAATTTGCATAATTTGAATGGAACTAACCCAGACTGGCGCTGTTTTGAGCAGAATTGCCTTGGTGTTATTTTTGTGCAGAAATAAAAGTTCTCGGAATGACCTGAAAATCCACGGAGAATATTTTTGAAATAAATAAAAAATATTGGCGAAAGAATCAACCAAGGGGGCCCCACGTGTTTTCCACAAGGGTGGAGGGTGTACCCACCCCCCTAGGGTGCGCCCCCTGCCTTGTGGGTCCCCTGGACCTCCACCGACCTCAACTCCAACTCCATATATTCATGTTCCGGGAGAAAAAATCAAAGAGAAGGATGCATCACGTTTTACGATACGGAGTCACCGCTGCCTCCTGTTCTTCATCGGGAGGGCAGATCTGGAATCCATTCGGGGTTTCGGAGAGGGGAAGTCGTCGCCCTCATCATCATCAACCATCCTCCATCACCAATTTCATGATGCTCACCACCGTGTGCGATTAATTCCACCGCAGGCTTGCTGGACGGTGATGAGTTGGATGAGATTTATCATGTAACACTACAAAAAAAGACACATCCGTGACATTTTGGGCGGAACGAATTTTTTGTCTGTCATACATATGACACTTCTATGACGATAATTGTGACAAAACCCGGTATCATCATAGATGTGGTGGGCTCCTACTTCTATGACAAAAAATCATGACAGAAAATGGGCTTTTCGTCCTGGGCGGTCCGGAGATGCAGCTACATGACATTCTTTGGTCCGTCCATGACGGAAAAAACGATGATAGAAGCGAGTGGGAGGAAAATTTCAGAGAGTTGCCAGTTACGGTGGGAGGTCGGGGGCGGAGCGATGCGTGTTTCTCTCATACGTACGCGTGTGTGTGCAAGGCGTTGGCTCTAACTGAAGCCGAGCGAGGCGTTGGGCTCTAACTGAACCCGAGCGATTGCATTGCAGGCTACGCGTTACTGAACCCGAGCGATCAATCGATGCCTATTAACTGAACCCGATGGAGCGATTCCTTCGCTACTG